>NW_016804209.1:1503645-1508102 GCF_001698545.2 Rhinopithecus bieti | reverse complement strand
CAATTCTTTCTAACTTTAAAAGTTGTCTTTTGTTGACATGAATTATTATAGCTATTTAGCCAGGTTTTATCTTTGTTACAGAGTTCATACTCAAACTTATATTAATAAATTTTAATTTTATAATGAAAACAATACATTGCTAAGCCTCTAGTGCATTCTACTGCTGTAATTGTCAAATAGCCAATGTGTGTTTGTAATTGTATATGCATGTTTCCCCACTTGAAGCTGTAATATTTTTATATGATTAAAAAACTATAATATGTTTTTCACATTCAGGTAAACTTCAAAGAAAATTATACTCTCATCATTTTTTGGAAGTTAGTTGAATTTTGAGTTTTTGAGATAATTTCTTTTACCTTCCTATTTTTAAATATTTCTCTTGGAAATATTATCATTTGTTCTTTTCTTGATTGTCCCAGGATATTTAAAGTAAAGGCAACATGTTAACACAAAGCATATACTTTTTTGATAAATAAAATCAAATACATACGTTACATTAAATCAAATACATACAATAAAATCAAATACATTTTTTGATAAATAAAATCAAATACATCAAGTACATATAAAACATTATATGTATGTTTCTACATATAAGGTACAATGGAAGTGCCTTCAGGTATTATGTCACCAGTTTTTTTCCGTTGTTGTTTTTTTTTGTTTTTGTTTTTTGTTTGTTTATTTGCGACAAGGTATCACACTGTTGTCCAGGTTGAAGTGCAGTGGGGCAATCACAGCTCACTGCAGCCTTGACCTCCCAGACTCAAGCAATCCTCCCATCTCTCTGTATACCAGGCATAAAAACAGGGCATATTAACTGAGCATATTTAAATATGTAGGCATTTTCATGACTTCCACTAAGAAATAAAGTCTCTAATTTTTCTTGAAATTAATTACTCTTTTCATGAGTCTGTCATCTTCTTACTTTTGAAAGGGAGATTTGGATGTAACAGAAACTATAGTGTTTTGTTCTAAATCTACAACAGGAAGAAAAATAGCACAGGCACAATGATAGAAGGCAGCTGACACAATTTCACAGCAGAGAATGACAGTGACTGTGTCACACTAGAGAGCATATGGCCTGGCTAAAGGGGACACTGGATAAGCAGCTCGAGTTGATTGTTACTATTTCTTACTCTTTTAGAAGCAAGAAATCCACATTGGTATGTGAAATCTTCAAATATTAAAAAATTCCCAATGAATTAAGAATGTAAAAACACCATCCTTGCTAGAATGAGTCAGATAAAGCAAACTTACCCACAGGCCTCCAGTTTGTGGCAATTTGGCCTATTTTTCTTTTCACGTGGTTTACCCAGAGAAATGGATAGGTTGCCAATCAGCCCAGAAATAATATTTCCTTCCTCTCCAAATTTTCCCCTCTCAGTTAGCATTATTAATGACATTTTTTTATTTATTGAATAGAAACATATAGGGTCCAAGAATCCAGGTTAGCTACTTTAAGGGGCTTTGTTGAGTCAAAAATTTTAGCACAAATTTAGTCTACTTTCTTCGTTTTATAAATGAGAAGAATGAGACACAGGAGCGCTTGTTCTTTTATGCTTAATTTTATAGTCTGACCTGTCATATTTCTTTCAGACGATTTATCTTTTTTACATAGTAAATTTCACTTCAGTTCATGAGTCTTGTGTTACAATATTTTCAGAATGTAATTTTTAAAAAAGTATTTTGTTTACTAGGGGTTGCTGTTGTAAATATTGTCCACTTCCTCCTTTAATATCTCATTTATGAGAAACCTCCCTGGAGAAACTTCTGTTAGATCTTTATTAAAGGAAAAGCATTGCTTCTCTGTGCAAGCAGGATATTTAGTCTTATGATCATGTGGCTTCTGTGTCTGACAGTGTTTCCTCTGTGCTTTGCCCTCTGTTGCCTACTAGTAAAGTCCAAGCCAAATTAGCAATTGAAATTTAGTAACTGACTTTAAGGACAGTGAGGTCTGCTTTTGTTTAAACTTTCTCTTGATCTTTTCTACCCCTACAGTCTATTTCTCTGATTATAAATATTTTTATTCATTTGCATTATATGTATTTCCATATGTCACATGAAATATTCTGCAGAATTTGTGAAAAATATATGATTGTGTGGATACATAAACAAACACATACACTTTATATAAAACACTTCTTTAAAATAGGTTGCATGCTATTATATTCTTCCTAGGTATCTGTTAATTTTAGTAATTATCATTTAACAAATTAATAACAGGCCGGGTGTGGTTGCTCACACCTGTAATCCCAGCACTTTGGGAGGCCAAGGCGGGCAGATCATCTGAGGTCAGGAGTTCGAGATTAGCCTGGCCAATGTGGTGAAACCCCATCTCTACTAAAAATACAAAAATTATCTGGGCATGGTGGCATGCGCCTGTAATCCCAGCTATTCCGGAGGCTGAGGCAGGAGAATTGCTTGAATCCGGGAAGTGGAGATTGTAGTGAGCCGAGATTGAGCATTGTACTCCAGCCTCGTTGACAAGAGCGAAACTCCGTCTGAAATAATAATAATAATAATAATACACAATAGACATGTAATTTATGTCCTAAGGCATTTGTTTTTCTACTGTGTTCACTGAACAAAGGATGAATGGTTGATTAGGCAAGTTCTCATTATTGAAGGCCAGGATACCATTTTTTAGGGTAGCACATAAAAACTCTCATGTATCCACTTTGTATACGTGTGCTTTAGGGTTCATCTGTCTTCTCTACCTTGGATTACAGCATTCCTAAAGAAGACATAACCCTGCTTAAATATACTTTATACATTGAGTCACATTGTTTCTCACCCAGACACTTAATAAAAGCATTTAGTGATGGGAGTAGTTGGGTGATGTTCATCTTATAAGGGAGAGTGCTGTTGCTCTTATTTTCACTAGGAATGTAAGTAAACTGAAACATTGTTGAGAATCTGTAATGTTCTAGGTATTCTCTCCATAATCTTATTAATCTTTCAGTATTCTGACAACATCGGTTATTAACCTAGACTCTGACTTGCCTGAGGTCACCCAACTAGTGATTCCCCACAATGGAGATCAAACTTCATCCGTCGATGTGCCCCGCTTTGTATGGGATCACTTTTCAGCGAGACTAATTTTGGGAATTTATCTGAATCAGTTTTATGCTTATCTCCCATTAACCCAGCTGTGCAGCAGTCTTTTAATGCTCAGATGCAGAAAAGATTTGGTAGGTTTGTAGGAGTTCATGTACAGTTAGGTCCAGTAAAAGTGTGATTAAACACACTTAGGTCCAGTAAAAGTGTGATTAAACACACTTATACACATTTGTCTCAATTGAGCCCATAAAACAAAATCATTTAATTTAGAACCATTAGAGTAATTTAAGATGCTATCTTCCTTATAAAGGTGTTTAATTCAACTCCAAGTGCCCCTGGTTTGGTTAATAATTTTGAGTATAAAACATTTAAATTCCTCATTAGTTAAATGTAAAAGAGGAGTTGCCTTTGCCTTAAACACAGTCTCTAGCTGTGCCCCGACATTTCTCCTAGGACCTGTGACTTATTAACAGTATTAAACATGTATTACCTACTCTATATTTGGATCTACTGAACTGTATCTCTTTACATACTCGTGACAAATGATTCTATTAAAATAGCAATTATTTCTTATTGACTTGTTTCTAAACAGCCACTGTCTAATTAAGTTCACAACTTAAAATGATGGTTATATCATTTTAGAATAATTCGTTGTTTTTTTAATAGATTACTCAGTGCCAAATGGCTTACCTAATGGCACAGGCAAATATAACTTTGCATTTAAATTCCTAAAAGATAGGAACTTTGCTGGCTACTGAATTTTTCCATTGTGTTTAATGCCATGGTAAATAATTTAACTTTCCACTAAATAATTAACCCCAAAAGATTACTATAGGAAAAAATAATTTCAATAGACATTTACCTTCTTCCTTTTGTTTGCGTTGTGAAAATTTTCTATAATGAGCACGTGTTATTTATATGATCAAGGAAAGGTGATGGCTATGTTGGCATTTTAAACGAGAAATGAACCGGTGTATCTATAAGCCGTTTATTTGAGGATCAAGTTGTAAATGAGATAATTTCTGGGAAGAAAGCTTTGTGTTTTATGGCTTTTTGTAGATTGTTTGGAATTCATTTACAAAAAAGCAGCATGAATACAGAATAAATATGTTGTACTAAGGATTGATTTCATATTTCAAGATTTTCACATTTTATCTTTATTGGGAGAATTAAAGACCCTAATTTTGTTATCAATATTATCTATGCTGTGTGGAGTGAAAAGATCTTATGATTTTTCCAGATTGCCATTTTAAATCCTACAAATTTGGTTGAGACAAAGTGCAAGAATAACTTAGAAAGCTGCGGAACAAAATCTAAACTTAACCCTAATGGCGTGTGTTTAACCTAAGAATTCAATATGAAGTGATTATATCAGATTGGAATGAAAAATATTCAGA
>NW_016804209.1:1496025-1501738 GCF_001698545.2 Rhinopithecus bieti | reverse complement strand
TTTCTGGTTTTTTCATCAACTGTCTATAAAAATCTTCTGACTTAAAAATGATCACCACTACCAGAAAAGTCATAGTTTTTTTTTTAGTTAAATAGCAAAAGGTAGTGTTCCCTCCTATTTTACTTTTAGAATGCCTCATGGTAGGAAGAGAAGTAGGCTAAATTTAAAATATGGAAAACTTTAAAAAATATTTTAGATATACCCAAGGATGGGTTACATCCTACTGCAATAGTCTTTTTTCTTCCATGGCTATTTTGAAAAAATATGAATGATTTTAGCTATTAGTTAACACAACAGCATTTGGACTTGGCAGTTTTCTCTCTTAAATTAGGTTGAAGTAAAGGCAGCTATGGCTCTGGGTTTGAGTCTGGGTCCACTATATAATCAATACAAAATGTGCACATCTCTCAGAATGGTCATTGTGAGGTTTAAGTAAAATAAACTTGAAAATTCTTTCTGTACCTTAAAGCACTTTATGTTTTGGAGGCAATATTGCATAATGCAGATTAAGGGCTTTACTCTTGGGCAGTTAAAACCCCAACTCTTCAACAAACTGTGTTGGCTTTCCCAATTTACCTAACCTCTTTAACCCCAGATGAAAATGGACATCATAATATTATCTACCAAATGAGGATGTGCAGATTAAATGAAATAATGCATGTAAAGCTTGTGGTCCAATGCCCAGCACATCATTTGCTACAAAACTTTCTTAGTTCCGGAGAATCTTAGGAATATGCTTTAAAACCAAACACTGAACGCCTAACATGAGCTGGTTCAATGTTCAGTGTTTAGGTTTTAATGCATCATTCTTTAAGATTTTAGAAATGATGAAAGTTTAATAGCAAATGTACACATGCACATAAACATTTTCTTATATAAATCTACAAATTATAATAGTTTTGAATACCTTTAAAATTAAATTTAACACAATTAAAACAACAACCAAATAATATATTGTTCATTAATTGTACCCTGTTTGCTTGAATTTTCTACTACCTGCTGCATTTCCCAAAACTGAAAAAAGATTTTCAGTCATCTGATATCAACCCAACTCATAAAGCCAAGAGTATATTTTCTGAGAGAACCTAGAACAGGCTTACTTTGTTAATGTGTGTGTGTGTGTGTGTGTGTAAGGGAGCTGTGGATCATAACTAACCAGTCTTAAGGTGGGATGATTTGTAATAGTTCAAATCTTCTTGAAGTCATTTGCTTAAATTAAATAGGTGATTTCTAGCCATGGCCAACATAGTTTTAATTGTAGAGCACAGCCTCCTACAATTAATTTAAAATTCACAAATTGCATCCCATTTGCTTATATCTAAAGAAAATAAGATTTTAAAGATATGACTTGGTTTTAAGACATGAAAACTGCATGAAATCTAAGCATATGAATATAATTCAAATATACTGTCACTTGTTGATAAGCCCAATGGTTTCATGTGGATACAGGAGTTTGGTTCAAATTAACCAATGCTTAAAAAATAAAATGTAAAGAGGAATATTTTGTAATCTCCTTATATATTTTACCACTTAATATATACACACTTTACACTTTATTTATTAATTTAATTTTTTTTTTTTTTGAGACAGAGTCTTGCTCTGTCGCCCAGGCTGGAGTGCAATGGTGTGATCTCAGCTGACTGCAACCTCCACCTCCTGGGTTCAAGCGATTCTCCTGCCTCAGCCTCCCAAGTAGCTGGGATTACAGGCACCTGCCACCACACCTGGCTCATTGGTGTATTTTTAGTACAGACAGGGTTTCACCATACTGGCCAGGTTGATCTTGAACTTCTAACATCAGGTGATCCGCCCGCCTCGGCCTCCCAAAGTACTGGGATTAGAGGAATGAGCCACCGTGTTTGGCCAACACTATATACCTTAAAATTCAAGAAAGTGTTTTTACATACTGTAATACATTTATTTATAAGCATGTATAACTTTCATGCTATGAGGACAAATGGCCCAGACAGCATCCACACCCTATCTGCTGGGTGACTGCCTTAAGCATGTGGCTGAATTGGTGTCCTTGGGGCCTTGAAGCAGGCCAGTTGCTTCCCTGGGAGAATAGCTAGCAAAGGATCAGTCTTGGACAAGTTAACTATGACCTTTCAGTAACCACATCAGCATCTTCTAACACTTCCCAATTAAACTGGTATTCAGATGGCTTTTCCATTTCCATAAGTAGAGAATTGCCCTTAACATTAGCACTACTTGTAATCATGCCGAACTTCTTCTCATCATTTGCTGAACTTAGGGCAATTAAATTATTTTCTTGTTATTTATACAACTATTGAATATTCAATATCTTTATTATATACTGGGTAACAAAAATTATACATTGGAAGGCTACATTTGATTAAATCAAACCCAATTCTTCAGGTTGGCAAACAGGCAACATTTTACAGTATAGTTGAGCATAGTTTTGTTGTCAGGGTGCCTGGGTGTGGTGGTGGGTGCCTGTAATCCCATCTACTTGGAAGGCTGAGGCAGGAGAATCACTTGAACCTGGGAGGTGGAGGTTGCAGTGAGCTGAGATCGTGCCATGCTGGGCAACAAGAGCAAAACTCTATCTCAAAAAAAAAAAAAACTGAGTATTTATTACCAATAGGTTTAAAAAACATATTTTGATACTCATTAGTTCATCTACAAAATAGATAGAAATGAATCTGTAGAAGAGAAACCCCTTTGAAACAAGTAGGGGCACACAGGGATTTAAGGTGATATCCCTAATGAAACACAGAGCTTCAGCTCTGTGGGAAAATTAAGACTTGGGCCAAAAATCAAAGAGGAGCTGAATAGCCTTCAGAAGGCGTTTTTATAGTGTGGGATCAAGGAGTTTTCATCTGCTGAAGTGCCTAGGACTAGTAATGGTCTGGTAATCTATGAGGTGCTTTTATATTGTTTTCTTTGCAATTTCTGAGACTGTTAAAGCTCAAAAGTAAGAGGTTGCAGGCTGGAAATCAGAGGGACTCGAGATGCAAGGTGTTCCACCTTATTTCAATGTCATATGATGTTCAGGAGAACATGGAATGCTTTTAGGGCTGCCTTAAAGGTTAGAGATGTTAAAACAATCTCAGCCACTTCAATCACATTCAACAGACAGGAAAAAAAAAAAAAGAGAAATAGAATAGAAGAGGAGGATCTAAAGGCATAGCCAGCTATTCTGTTTTTTATAATTAAGAGTAACAATCTCCATATAATTTTTTTTGGATACATGGCATTTGATTCTTCCATAGCAAAGTGATTTAGTGGCCAGTAGAAATTGAGTATATATTTGCATATCAATTAATTGGAATGTTTATTGGAGAAACCTATGCAGACTCTCAGAATAAATATTAATGTTTTACAATTGGAATTTGATCTTCTTAACTAAAAAAAAAAAGATTATTTGTTTCCATTTGGAATGCAGTGGTGCCACTCTTACCAGAGGCTCATTTCTTAAGTTAGAGCATACAAATATCGCAGAGTCAAAATTATGTTGAAAATTACTTAGATGTCCCATGAGGTGGAGCATATATGGTTTTATATAAACAGCCTTGTATAATAATTATGTTTATATTAACATATAATATATAAAAGTGAATATGCAAAGCATAATTTTATAGTATTTAAAATTTTTTCAAGGGCATTTCCATTTTATTCATTTTTGCTAAGCACATATTTGTACAAATTAAATATGTTGCTGATGAAAGTATTCTGAAGAAAAAACAAATATGTGACAGAGTTAAAGAAAAAGCTCTTTGGTTTTCAAATGTCAGTATAGCAGGAATACTATAGATAATGTTGCCTTGGCCTATTTAATATATATTTTAAAATGTTACCTTGGCATATTTAATATATATTACCATTCTGTTGATTAGTTAAATCATCACCATTGGTCTCAACAGGGCTATCCACAGGAAAGTGCTCAGTGCTCTAAAAAACTACCCCAAATGATTTTAAAAAGATGATTTCAGCAGTTAGATCCATAAAGTAAATAGAATACCCCTAATCCTATCATCTCCTTTCTCTTAAAAATTTAGAAAACTGACCAAGTAAATTATGGTAGTAAATAACCTACTAAGAATGTTTAAAATTCTAGTAAAAAGCAACACTTAAAAAACTCCTACACTTTTTATTTTCTGGTTTTTTCATCAACTGTCTATAAAAATCTTCTGACTTAAAAATGATCACCACTACCAGAAAAGTCATAGTTTTTTTTTTAGTTAAATAGCAAAAGGTAGTGTTCCCTCCTATTTTACTTTTAGAATGCCTCATGGTAGGAAGAGAAGTAGGCTAAATTTAAAAATATGGAAAACTTTAAAAAATATTTTAGATATACCCAAGGATGGGTTACATCCTACTGCAATAGTCTTTTTTCTTCCATGGCTATTTTGAAAAAATATGAATGATTTTAGCTATTAGTTAACACAACAGCATTTGGACTTGGCAGTTTTTCTCTCTTAAATTAGGTTGAAGTAAAGGCAGCTATGGCTCTGGGTTTGAGTCTGGGTCCACTATATAATCAATACAAAATGTGCACATCTCTCAGAATGGTCATTGTGAGGTTTAAGTAAAATAAACTTGAAAATTCTTTCTGTACCTTAAAGCACTTTATGTTTTGGAGGCAATATTGCATAATGCAGATTAAGGGCTTTACTCTTGGGCAGTTAAAACCCCAACTCTTCAACAAACTGTGTTGGCTTTCCCAATTTACCTAACCTCTTTAACCCCAGATGAAAAATGGACATCATAATATTATCTACCAAATGAGGATGTGCAGATTAAATGAAATAATGCATGTAAAGCTTGTGGTCCAATGCCCAGCACATCATTTGCTACAAAACTTTCTTAGTTCCGGAGAATCTTAGGAATATGCTTTAAAAACCAAACACTGAACGCCTAACATGAGCTGGTTCAATGTTCAGTGTTTAGGTTTTAATGCATCATTCTTTAAGATTTTTAGAAATGATGAAAGTTTAATAGCAAATGTACACATGCACATAAACATTTTCTTATATAAATCTACAAATTATAATAGTTTTGAATACCTTTAAAAATTAAATTTAACACAATTAAAACAACAACCAAATAATATATTGTTCATTAATTGTACCCTGTTTGCTTGAATTTTCTACTACCTGCTGCATTTCCCAAAAACTGAAAAAAGATTTTTCAGTCATCTGATATCAACCCAACTCATAAAGCCAAGAGTATATTTTTCTGAGAGAACCTAGAACAGGCTTACTTTGTTAATGTGTGTGTGTGTGTGTGTGTGTAAGGGAGCTGTGGATCATAACTAACCAGTCTTAAGGTGGGATGATTTGTAATAGTTCAAATCTTCTTGAAGTCATTTGCTTAAATTAAATAGGTGATTTCTAGCCATGGCCAACATAGTTTTAATTGTAGAGCACAGCCTCCTACAATTAATTTAAAAATTCACAAATTGCATCCCATTTGCTTATATCTAAAGAAAAATAAGATTTTAAAGATATGACTTGGTTTTAAGACATGAAAACTGCATGAAATCTAAGCATATGAATATAATTCAAATATACTGTCACTTGTTGATAAGCCCAATGGTTTCATGTGGATACAGGAGTTTGGTTCAAATTAACCAATGCTTAAAAAATAAAAATGTAAAGAGGAATATTTTGTAATCTCCTTATATATTTTACCACTTAATATATACACACTTTACACTTTATTTATTAATTTAATTTTTTTTTTTTTT
>NW_016804209.1:1488304-1493721 GCF_001698545.2 Rhinopithecus bieti | reverse complement strand
AATATCATACTGAATGGGCAAAAACTGGAAAAATTCCCTTTGAAAACTGGCACAAGACAGGGATGCCCTCTCTCACCACTCCTATTCAACATAGTGTTGGAAGTTCTGGCTAGGGCAATCAAGCATGAGAAAGAAATAAAGGGTATCCAGTCAGGAAGAGAAGAAGTCAAATTGTCCCTGTTTGCAGATGACATGATTGTATATTTAGAAAACCCCATTGTCTCAGCCCAAAATCTCCTTCAGCTGATAAGCAACTTCAGCAAAGTCTCAGGATACAAAATTAATGTGCAAAAATCACAAGCATTCTTATACACCAGTAACAGACAAACAGAGAGCCAAATCATGAATGAACTTCCATTCACAATTGCTTCCAAGAGAATAAAATACCTAGGAATCCAACTTACAAGGGATGTAAAGGACCTCTTCAAGGAGAACTACAAACCACTGCTCAGGCTGTGAGCTCTTTAAGTTTCTGTCAGTTGACTGGATGTGGTGGCTCGCCTGTAATCCCAGCACTTTGGGAGGCCAAGATGGGTGGATCACTTGAAGCCAGGAGTTCGAGACCAGCCTGGCCAACATGGTAAAACCCAGTCTCTACTAAAAATACAAAAATTAGCAGGTGTGGTGGTACACGCCTGTAATCCCAGCTACTTGGGAGGCTGGGGCATGAGATTCGCTTGAAGCCAGGAAGCAGAGTTTGCAGTGAACCAAGATTGTGCCACTGCACTCTAGTCTGGGTGACAAAGGAAGACCCTGTCTCAAAAAAAAAAAAAAGTTTCTATCACCCAGAATATAGTCTTCATTTAACATCTGAGGCATTCAGTAGAGACACCAGAAATTTTTGTCATGCTTTAATAATAGAGATAAACTAGCTATACAGTAAAAACTAACCTAGATTTCTCTAATAAAGCTTAAAATAACCACAGGTCTCAAAACAATTGAACTTACCAGCCAGAAACTGAACTGCCTCTGAGGATAAAGTTCAATACTCTTTAAAGGAAGATGACAAAATCCAGACACTAACAACAACAACAACAACAACAACAACAATAAAAACACATACAAAATGCTTAGAATTTAATAAAAAATTACTAGACATAGCAGGAAGCAGGAAAATGTGACACATAACTGGAAGAAAAATTAGTCCATATAAATCGAATAAGAATTGACAGCAATGATGGTGGTAGCAGATACAAATATTAGAAGTACTATTGTAAACATACTCAATATGTTCAAGGATTTAAAGATAAGAGAACAAGAGAATGAGGAAATAAATGGAAGTTATTAAGATAAATTTCTAGAGGCAAAAAATGCAACATATGAAATATTTACTAGATTGTATTTACAGAGGATTAGACATTGAGGAAGAAAAGTTTAGAGAACCTGAAGATATCGCAACAGAAACTATCAAAAATTGAGGACAGAGGAAAAAGAAACTAAAAAAAAAAAAAAAAAAGGCAGTGCTTCAGTGACTTGTACATGTAATTAGAGTCTCAGATGGAGGGGAGGGAAAGACAAACTAGTTGAAAATTAATCACCAAAATTTTTTCCAATTCTGATGAAAACAATAAACCCACAGATCCAAGAAGCCCAGTGAAATCCAAGCAGACAAACAAGATAACAAAAGAAAACCAAAATACACATCATTCTTAAATTGCTCAAAACTATCAACATCCTATGAAGAACTTTTTAGTAATTGAGAGGCTGATTCTAAAATGTATGTAGAAATCCCAAGGACCTAGAATAAGCAACTAATTTTGAAAAAGATGAATGAATTTGGAGCACATATGTTACCCAATTTCAAGACTTACCATTAAGAAACTACAGTAACCATAATAGGACAGTATAGACCTAAAATGAATGTAGTGATCAACAGAATGGAATACAAAGGCCAGAAATAAACCCACACATATGAAGTCAATTGGTTTCTGACAAAAGTGCCAAGGTAATTCAATAAGGAAAAGGTATTCTTTTCAATCAATGTTGTTGGAATAACTTCATATCCATAAAGATAAACAATATGAACCTTGACCCTTACCTCATATCAGACACAAAATTTGACTTGAAATATGGGAATACTAGATGTAAATACAAAAGCTAAGCCTGTAAAACATTAGAGGAAATCATGGGAAGAGTATCCTTATATAGTTTTGTGGTCAGGAAAGATGTATTGGGTCACAGGATGTATAAACTGTAAAGAAATGGATACATTTCATCTCATTAAAATTAAAAGCTGCTGCTTTTCTAAATTGACCATTAATAACATTAAAAGGCAAACCACATAAACTGGAAAATATATTTGAAAAATCCATTTGAGAAAAAATACTTCTATATAAATATAAAGAAATCTTAAAACCTAACAAGAGTGCAATACAAATGGGCAAAATTTAAACAGAAATTTCACAAAGGATAATCTGTGAATGGTTAATAAGCACATGAAAAAAGGTGGTCATCCTTGTCATCATTGGGGAAATGGAAATGAAAGCCATATTTTATTAGTGAAACAATAGTGAAACACATCTTTTAGAATGGCCGCAAATAAATGAGTGGCAGACAATAACGGCTCTTAATAAACATGTCAAACAACTGAATTCTTATACATTGCTGGTGGGAATGTAAAATATAACCACTACAGAAAACTTTGCATGTAGTTAAACGTACACTTACTATATAAGTCAGCAATTTTACTCCCAGGTATTTCCTCTAGAGTATAAATATATATTTCTACACAAAGATTTGTGCATAATTGCTCATAGCATCTTTAATCCTAACTTTAAACTGGAAATAACATAAATGTCTAGCAGAAGATATTTGAAATACATATAACTGATGAAGGACTTGTATGCAAATATATAACAAATTACTACAAATTAGGAAAAAGTCTATTGGGTTCAATAAAGATGAGCAAAGGACATGAACTGACACTTAATAATTTCCAGATGGCCAATAAAACAGACAAAAAGGTAGTTAATGACATTAATTTTCAGGAAAATGCAAATTAAAACCACAATGAGAAACATATATCTATCAGAATGGACAATGTAAAAATCTCTGACAAGGTTTGGTGAGAATAGAAAGCAGCAGGAGCTTTCGTGCATTGTTGACGAGAATGTAAACTGGCACATCTATTTTGGAAAACTGGTAATATCTACTAAAGCCAAACACACACACACATCTTATGCTCCAGCAGTTCCACTTCTGATAGAAATGCAAACATATATATACCCAAAGACAAATACAAGAGTGTTCCTATGAGCATTATTCATAATGGCCAAAAGTGGGGAAAAAATCCAAGTGTCCATCAGCTGTAGAAAGGATAGTGATATATACATATAATACATTACATTCAGTGATAAAAATGAATTAATGATTATTGAACACAATAGAATGGATAATTTTACAAAATCAGGTTTAGATAAAGGACAACATAGGATAAGTATATACTATATAATGTCAGTTATATAAAATAAAAAATATGCAAAAATAATACATACTTTTCGAATTTAGGATGGTGGTAACCTTTGGGAAGGAGGACTGGATAATAACTTGAAGTTCATTTTCTACAACAGTGTTTTTCAATCTCAAAAAAAAAATACAGCCAGATCTTTTAAAATCAAGTTAACTGTCATTGTGAACCCCAAACCAAACTCAAAGCATCAAGCACTTAAAAGGCGAGCCCTCTGGTATACCAGAGTGGGAGGATCTGAGCCTGGTCTAGGTTGCCTCCCTGTGCGTCTTTCCTGACGTTCAGTTGAGACCCATTTGACCTGGAAAAGTAGGACTGCTTGATGGGCTCCCTGAAAGAAAGAAAACTGAAAAGGGTTTAATTGAAGTTTCATTTTTCAAGCCCAAATTTGCTAATCTCATTCCCTTTTTACAAAGTCTTTGATATTTCTCTTTGCCAGTAATACACATCCGACCTCTTAAACTGCATCCAAGCCCTCTAAGTTCTGGCCTTGGTCTAACTTTATGGCTAAGCCCTGTGTTTCTACCTTCCTATGGCAACCTCTGAAAGGTTCAAACCACATGACATAACCTTCCGAGGTGAGAAAGTACCGTTCACGTTGGTGAGCCTTTACCTGAACCTTTACCCGAGCACATGCTGAGGCTTTACCCATGCACATGGTGATGCCTTTGTCTGGAATCCTTTTTCTCCCTCTTGCCTCTATCTAACTCCTGGTAATTGTTTCTTCAAGGCTCTCCACTCTTCTCTGTAAAGCTTTCTCTGACACTAGCTGGAACAATGAGCTCTTTCTTATTCTAAACATCCCTCCTCCTCAGTGGTCTATAAAATCCTCAAGGACCAGAAGCATCCTTGCCTCTTTGTATCTTACCTTCTTTTCTATTAACCAGAATCTCTATAGTGAGTGCATGTTATCCTATTCTTTTTGATGACATTGGACCCTTTTGAATAATTTTCAAATGTTGTATTTTTAAATATAATGTTTATTCACCATCAGAAATTTCCTTTTTTTAAGTCGAAGCCATGCACTTTTCTACTTGTAATGTATACCTAAGGTAAGAGAGTAATCCTAGCCCAGCAAGAGATCTGCTCACTAAGAGATGTTGCTGCATGTTGATTTCAAAAAGAAATAGTGCCTCTTTAAGAGAACTCCAATTCTGAACCTCTGCCCAGTCCTTAAAACTCAAAGAAAATTCTCCCTTAATCTTGGACTTTAGTCCTATTTTTTGAGCTTTAAATTCCACCATAATCTCTTGTCTGGAGTACTAATCTTTACCACTTGAAGGGACATTTTGCATTATTATTATTTGACTGTAGAGGTTAATCCTTAACTGTAGGTTTGTGGTTGGGGGCCTTCTTAGAAAAGCTGTATTTTGGCAGGAACCTTAACCACAAATATTTAGGGGGTTTTCTTTGTAGTTCAATGACCTTATAGGACCCAAGCAGAGTAGATGGTATCAAGTACCTGTTTATTCTTTAGAAGGCAAACCCTTTTTGAGGAAGTCAGTTTTTTTAAATTAAATGCCCATTCACTGTTCATGATGATGATCCTTAAGAAAGGCAATTTCTCTCCAGAATCCAGAAGTAATGAGAGTTTGTTCACATGGAATGACTCAGAATTTTGATGTTACAGGATAATTCCATCTGATTGATTCCACTCAAGTGGCAATATTGTTTTAAGAAATGTAGCTAGAGGCCGGGCGCGGTGGCTCAAGCCTGTAATCCCAGCACTTTGGGAGGCCGAGGCGGGCGGATCACGAGGTCAGGAGATCGAGACCATCCTGGCCAACACGGTGAAACCCTGTCTCTACTAAAAATACAAAAAAATTAGCCGGGCGTGGTGGCGGGCGCCTGCAGTCGCAGCTACTCGGGAGGCTGAGGCAGGAGAATGGCGTGAACCCGGGAGGCGGACCTTGCAGTGACCCGAGATCGGGCCACTGTCCTCCAGCCTGGG
>NW_016804209.1:1469210-1488099 GCF_001698545.2 Rhinopithecus bieti | reverse complement strand
GCTCAAGCCTGTAATCCCAGCACTTTGGGAGGCCGAGGCGGGCGGATCATGAGGTCAGGAGATCGAGACCATCCTGGCTAATATGGTGAAACGCGTCTCTACTAAAAAAATACAAAAAAAAAAAAAAAAAAAAAAAAAAAAAAACCAGCCGGGCGAGGTGGCGGGTGCCTGTAGTCCCAGCTACTCCGGAAGCTGAGGCAGGAGAATGGCGTGAACCCCGGAGGCGGAGCTTGCAGTGAGCTGAGATCTGGCCACTGCACTCCAGCCTGGGCGGCAGAGCGAGACTCCGTCTCAAAAAAAAAAAAAAAAAAAAAAAATGTAGTTAGAGAGATAACAATTTAGAGGCTGTAAAAACTTACTGACAAAATGAGTGTAACATTCTATTTTGAATGCAAAAGAATGCCTTCTATTTTAGAAGGCAAACTCTTAGAGGGCAGGGCCCTAGATTGTTTAAGGCATTCTGAAATATGCCACGATAATGAGTGGATGGTGATAAAAATAATTTAAAATTTTATGTTTCAAAAAATTTGAATATACGAATATATTGTAAAAACAAAACCTGATATCACCTGAAATTTTCAGCCTATAAGTTAAAGCAAAACATGTCAAACATGCAAACAAATTATTAATACTCATTTATTCTATAAATATGAAACTATGTGCCATAGGAGCTTAATCAATACTTAATGATTGAGTAGCTTAACTTAGAAAAATGATGGCATCTACTGATGGTTCTAATAGTTGCAACAATTTTTGTCACTCTGATAGTATAAATAGTTACAGATTTCTTCTCTTTAATTATTTCTTTCTAATTCTTATATTTCCCTTAATTATATTTATTTACTTTATTTTTCTTAATTTTGGGCACATATATTTTCGTATGTCATAGAAAAACAGAATATCAGAAAGGAAAGACTATGGGAATGGGTCTTGAGTGATGATTCTGGAAGAGACTCTATAAAATGAGTCCAACTCAGATTTATATATAAATAAGGGGTATGCCTTAGGTTACAACTAGCTAATTGCAGGACATTTCCAGAAAATCTAATCAGGTCATGTGGCTCTCAATTAATTTCTCTTTCTATTGTGTCAGACTTTTGAAAATGCTTCCTTTGGGCTAAGTCATTACTGATATGCATTTTTATTTGAGTTTTGACTGCAGAAAAAGTTTGATAGCTTCCATCTTAGTCCCTAGCTGCTTTAGGGTTACCAAGGTGACTCTTGGGATGAAGTTTGGATGACTTGACACAATTTTCCTCTCAATCGTCATCATACAATTTTAGCTCAGACCATCTCACGGACTAGGAGAACTCTGGGCAGGGAATTTATCTGGGACTCACTTTCAATTTTTAAAGAATGGCTTAAGTGAGGAATCATTGAAATAAACTGAAAATATTTAAATTTACATTTTGGTAATTCTTGACCTATGTATACACCTGTAAAACCATCACCACAATCAAAATAAATAGCATATCCATCACAACCACAAGTTTCCTCTTGCCCCTTTGTGATATCTTTCTCCTCTTCATCTCACCTTGTTTTCCACCCCATTCCAGGCAAACACTATTCTGCCTTCTGTCGTATAGATTAGTTTGAATTTTCTAAAATTGTACATAAATAGAATCATATAGTGCATACTCATTTTCATCTGGCTTCTTTCACTCAGTATTGCTATTTTGAGATTCATGCATGCTGTATTGTATATCGATGGTTTATTCCTTTTATTACTGAATACTATTCCTTTGTCAGATATACCACATTTTGTTTCTCCATTCCTTTGCTGATGAAATTTGGATTGCTTCCAGTTTTCACTATTGTAAAGAAAGCTGCCATAAATATTCATGTGTAAGTCTTTGTATATAGTTATAAGCTTTCATTTTCCTTGGGTAAATATTAAGGAGTAGAATAAGTGGATCACACAGTAGGTATAAATTTATCTTCTTTTGACTCTAACAAACTGTTTTCATAGTGACGCTATCATTTTGTGTTCTCCCCAGCAGCGTATGGGAGTTTCAGTTGCTCCATATCCTTGTCAACACTTGATATGCTTAGTCTTGTTCATTTTAGCTACTTTAATAGGTGTATAGTGGTATCTCACTGTGGACTTACTTTGTATTTTCTAATGACCAATGATGTTGAACATCTTTTCATTTATATGCCATTTGTTGAACAGATGAAGTTTCTGTTTGTCTTGTGTCCTTTTAAAATTTCTGTTGTTTGTTTTCTTAATATTGAGTTTTGAAGGTTGTTTTATATGTTCTGGATACATTCTTTATTAGACACATGACCTGAAAATATTTTTTTCTTACTGTGGCTTGTCTTTTACTCTCTTAATATTGTCTTTCAAAAAACAAAATTTGAATTTGCTGAAGGTCAACTTACAATTTTTTGAAATCAGAAACTGCTGACTAACTAGAGTCACAAAGATTTTCTTTTATGTGCACTTTTAAACGTTTTATAGTTTTGGTTTTACATTTATGTCTATGATCCATTTTGAGTAGATTTTGTATAAATGCATTTATTTTATATGGATATCCATTTGTTTCAGCATTATAATAGAGACTGTTTTGCCCACTAGCTTGCTTTTGCAGCTTCATTGAAAGTCAGTGTCGATACATGTGTGAGTCTATTTCTAGATTTTCCATTCTATTCCATTGATCTATTTATCTCTCTTTATGCCATTACCACAGTATCATCATTGCTATAGCTTTGTAATAAGGCTTGAAATCAGGTAGTGTTAGCATGAATTTTGTTCTTTTGAAAATTTGTGTGTGTGTGTGTGTGTGTGTGTGTATGACTACACTAGGTCCCATGCATTTCCATATGAAGTTTAGAATCAATGTGATAATGTTTACAAAAAAAAGGCCTGTTGAGATTTTATGGGGATTATGTTGAGTCTTGAGTTCAGTTTGAGAATTGACCTTTTTTTTTCCAAAGTTTTACTATTTTAAAACTGTTATTATTTTAATTGACACACACTAATTATACATAATTAAGGGTTAGTACTGAATCTTTTAATCATTAATTAGGTAAATCTCTCCACTTCATTAAAATATGTCTCAGAAATGTTTTATAATATTCAGGATGCAGGTCTTGTGCAACTTCTGTTATGTTTTCCCATTTGTCATGTTTTGATGCTAGTGTAATTTTAAAAAATTGAGTTTCTGATTGTTGCTGGTACATAGAAGTAGCTTTGATTTTGTATGTTGACCTTGTATGCCACGACTTGCTAAATTCACTTATCATTTCTAACAGAGTTTTGCAGTTTCTGTTGAATTTACATCGATTTCATTAGATTTTCTACATAAACAGTTACATCTGGGAGTAAAACCAGTTTTCCTTCTTCTTTTAAAACTGGGTATATTTTATTTTATGTTTCTCATCTTATTGTACACTAGTCAGAATCTGTAGTACAATGTTGAATACAAATAGTGAGTGGACTTTCTTGTCTTATTTCTGATCTTAGTGGGAAAGCACTTCGTCTTTGACTATTAAGTATGATTTCTCAATTGATTTTCTACAGCTATTGCAATGATCATATCACTTTGTTTGTTTGTTTAACATGATGAATTACATTGAGAGATTTTCGAATGTTAAACTTTGTATTCCTTGGATAAACCCCACTTGGTCATACTGTACCATCCCTCCTCTACCCCTTTGTTTTAAGAGACAGAGTTTCACTCTGTCACCCAGGCTGCAATTCAGTGGCCGTATGACAGCTCACTGCAGCATAGAAGTCCTGGGCTCAAGCAATCCTCCCACCCCAATCTTCTGAGTAGCTGGGACTACAGGCACATGCTGCCACATCTGGATAATTTTTTTGTACAAACAGGGTCTCACTCTGTTTTCCAGTCTGCTTTTGAACTCCTGGCCTCAAGTAATTTTCTACTTTGGCCTCTCAAAGCACTTGGACTATAGGCGTATATAATTTTATATATTTTGGATTTGATTTTCTCTAATTTTATTAAGAAGTTTTGCTTCTAAGCTTATGAGGAGGATTCATCTATAGTTTTCTTATAATGTCTTGTCTGGTTTGTGTGTCAGGATAGTGCTGTCCTCATAGGATAAGTTGAGAAGTGTTTCTCCTCTTCAATTTTCTGGAAGATCTTATGTGGTATATATCTGTGTATAGTATTAATTAGGCAGTTCTTCCTTAAATGTTTGGTGGGATTTGCCAGTGAAAATTTAGAATGTAAGATTTTTTTTCCCTCTGCATTACTTAATTTTGTACCCTTGGAGATGATATTACCATGGTTGAGAATGTATGACCTATTGAATTAAAGCTTTTCACCCATAAACGTATATTTTATGTTGTCAAGATATAACTGCATTTATTAATTTTAAAGCACTCTTAATGCAGAGCTATGCAGAAATATAAAAGATATGATATAGAATATGATATGATGAAGAGCCTGATAATGGATAATAATAAACTATTGGATAGTTTTAAAGTAATAAATTAATAAGTTTAACAAACACAAATGATTCACTATGAGTTTTAAAAAATATTTGTGACAAAATGCACATAAAATTTTACCATCTTAAATNAATTTACATTTTGGTAATTCTTGACCTATGTATACACCTGTAAAACCATCACCACAATCAAAATAAATAGCATATCCATCACAACCACAAGTTTCCTCTTGCCCCTTTGTGATATCTTTCTCCTCTTCATCTCACCTTGTTTTCCACCCCCATTCCAGGCAAACACTATTCTGCCTTCTGTCGTATAGATTAGTTTGAATTTTCTAAAATTGTACATAAATAGAATCATATAGTGCATACTCATTTTCATCTGGCTTCTTTCACTCAGTATTGCTATTTTGAGATTCATGCATGCTGTATTGTATATCGATGGTTTATTCCTTTTTATTACTGAATACTATTCCTTTGTCAGATATACCACATTTTGTTTCTCCATTCCTTTGCTGATGAAATTTGGATTGCTTCCAGTTTTTCACTATTGTAAAGAAAGCTGCCATAAATATTCATGTGTAAGTCTTTGTATATAGTTATAAGCTTTCATTTTCCTTGGGTAAATATTAAGGAGTAGAATAAGTGGATCACACAGTAGGTATAAATTTATCTTCTTTTGACTCTAACAAACTGTTTTTCATAGTGACGCTATCATTTTGTGTTCTCCCCAGCAGCGTATGGGAGTTTCAGTTGCTCCATATCCTTGTCAACACTTGATATGCTTAGTCTTGTTCATTTTAGCTACTTTAATAGGTGTATAGTGGTATCTCACTGTGGACTTACTTTGTATTTTTCTAATGACCAATGATGTTGAACATCTTTTCATTTATATGCCATTTGTTGAACAGATGAAGTTTCTGTTTGTCTTGTGTCCTTTTAAAATTTCTGTTGTTTGTTTTCTTAATATTGAGTTTTGAAGGTTGTTTTTATATGTTCTGGATACATTCTTTATTAGACACATGACCTGAAAATATTTTTTTCTTACTGTGGCTTGTCTTTTTACTCTCTTAATATTGTCTTTCAAAAAACAAAAATTTGAATTTGCTGAAGGTCAACTTACAATTTTTTGAAATCAGAAACTGCTGACTAACTAGAGTCACAAAGATTTTCTTTTATGTGCACTTTTAAACGTTTTATAGTTTTTGGTTTTACATTTATGTCTATGATCCATTTTGAGTAGATTTTGTATAAATGCATTTATTTTTATATGGATATCCATTTGTTTCAGCATTATAATAGAGACTGTTTTTGCCCACTAGCTTGCTTTTGCAGCTTCATTGAAAGTCAGTGTCGATACATGTGTGAGTCTATTTCTAGATTTTCCATTCTATTCCATTGATCTATTTATCTCTCTTTATGCCATTACCACAGTATCATCATTGCTATAGCTTTGTAATAAGGCTTGAAATCAGGTAGTGTTAGCATGAATTTTGTTCTTTTTGAAAATTTGTGTGTGTGTGTGTGTGTGTGTGTGTATGACTACACTAGGTCCCATGCATTTCCATATGAAGTTTAGAATCAATGTGATAATGTTTACAAAAAAAAGGCCTGTTGAGATTTTATGGGGATTATGTTGAGTCTTGAGTTCAGTTTGAGAATTGACCTTTTTTTTTTCCAAAGTTTTACTATTTTAAAAACTGTTATTATTTTTAATTGACACACACTAATTATACATAATTAAGGGTTAGTACTGAATCTTTTAATCATTAATTAGGTAAATCTCTCCACTTCATTAAAAATATGTCTCAGAAATGTTTTATAATATTCAGGATGCAGGTCTTGTGCAACTTCTGTTATGTTTTCCCATTTGTCATGTTTTTGATGCTAGTGTAATTTTAAAAAATTGAGTTTCTGATTGTTGCTGGTACATAGAAGTAGCTTTGATTTTTGTATGTTGACCTTGTATGCCACGACTTGCTAAATTCACTTATCATTTCTAACAGAGTTTTTGCAGTTTCTGTTGAATTTACATCGATTTCATTAGATTTTCTACATAAACAGTTACATCTGGGAGTAAAACCAGTTTTCCTTCTTCTTTTTAAAACTGGGTATATTTTATTTTATGTTTCTCATCTTATTGTACACTAGTCAGAATCTGTAGTACAATGTTGAATACAAATAGTGAGTGGACTTTCTTGTCTTATTTCTGATCTTAGTGGGAAAGCACTTCGTCTTTGACTATTAAGTATGATTTCTCAATTGATTTTTCTACAGCTATTGCAATGATCATATCACTTTGTTTGTTTGTTTAACATGATGAATTACATTGAGAGATTTTCGAATGTTAAACTTTGTATTCCTTGGATAAACCCCACTTGGTCATACTGTACCATCCCTCCTCTACCCCCTTTGTTTTAAGAGACAGAGTTTCACTCTGTCACCCAGGCTGCAATTCAGTGGCCGTATGACAGCTCACTGCAGCATAGAAGTCCTGGGCTCAAGCAATCCTCCCACCCCAATCTTCTGAGTAGCTGGGACTACAGGCACATGCTGCCACATCTGGATAATTTTTTTGTACAAACAGGGTCTCACTCTGTTTTCCAGTCTGCTTTTGAACTCCTGGCCTCAAGTAATTTTTCTACTTTGGCCTCTCAAAGCACTTGGACTATAGGCGTATATAATTTTTATATATTTTTGGATTTGATTTTCTCTAATTTTATTAAGAAGTTTTGCTTCTAAGCTTATGAGGAGGATTCATCTATAGTTTTCTTATAATGTCTTGTCTGGTTTGTGTGTCAGGATAGTGCTGTCCTCATAGGATAAGTTGAGAAGTGTTTCTCCTCTTCAATTTTCTGGAAGATCTTATGTGGTATATATCTGTGTATAGTATTAATTAGGCAGTTCTTCCTTAAATGTTTGGTGGGATTTGCCAGTGAAAATTTAGAATGTAAGATTTTTTTTCCCTCTGCATTACTTAATTTTGTACCCTTGGAGATGATATTACCATGGTTGAGAATGTATGACCTATTGAATTAAAGCTTTTTCACCCATAAACGTATATTTTTATGTTGTCAAGATATAACTGCATTTATTAATTTTAAAGCACTCTTAATGCAGAGCTATGCAGAAATATAAAAGATATGATATAGAATATGATATGATGAAGAGCCTGATAATGGATAATAATAAACTATTGGATAGTTTTTAAAGTAATAAATTAATAAGTTTAACAAACACAAATGATTCACTATGAGTTTTTAAAAAATATTTGTGACAAAATGCACATAAAATTTTACCATCTTAAATGTTTCTAAGTATGTAGTTTAGTAGTGTTAAGTAAATTCATATTGTTGTGCAATGAATTTCCAGAACTTTTTCTACATGTAAAACTGAAACTGTATTCCCATTAAACAATGATTTTCCATTCCCCACTCCCTTTTTTTTTTTTTTTTTTTGAGACGGAGTCTCGCTCTGTCGCCCAGGCTGGAGTGCAGTGGCGGGATCTCAGCTCACTACAAGCTCCGCCTCCTGGGTTTACGCCATTCTCCTGCCTCAGCCTCCCGAATAGCTGGGACTACAGGAGCGCGCCACCTTGCCCGGCTAGTTTTTTGTATTTTGTTTTTAGTAGAGACGGGGTTTCACCGTGTTGGCCAGGATGGTCTCGATCTCCTGACCTCGTGATCCGCCCGTCTCGGCCTCCCAAAGTGCTGGGATTACAGGCTTGAGCCACCGCGCCCGGCCGTCCCCACTTCTTTAAGTCCCTGGATACCACCATTCTACTTTGATTTCCATGAGTTTGATTACTTAGGATATCTCTGGTGTTTGTGTGACTGGCTTATTTCACTTAGCATATTGTCCTCAAGGTTCATTCATATTGTAACATGCATCAGAATTTTTTCCTTTTTAAGGTTGAATACTATCCCATTACATGTATATGCCACATTTTGTTTATTCATCTGTCAAAGAATGTTTGGGTTGTTATACCTTTTGGCTCTTGTGAATCATGCTACTTTGGACATAGGCTTACAAATATTTCTTCAAGACCCTGCTTTCTGGCTTTTGGATGTATGTTTAAGAATACGAATTTTAAAGCTGTAGTAATCAAACATATTTCCCAGGATAGAAGTGACAGCAGAAAAATAATGCCAGCCGAGAGAAATCTTGGAAGTCAAACTTCATCCTCTTGCTGTGGAATTCTCGTGACAAAACATAATATGCTTATATCCTCAAGTTTGAGGCTCATACTGATTAAGAACAAACTTAATAGTCTTCATGCCATTTATTTCAATTCTGAAGTTATGTTCTGGAATATACTTAATTGGAATATGTGATCAAATAGCTTTAAAGACAGGAAGGGACCAGTGTATTTCCTGTGTCTCTATGTAATGAACATGGCTTTTTATTTCTTGTATACGTGTAGACTACATCATAGAATATAAAATTCTTAGCTAACAATCTTTCTCCTGACATGACTGTAGACATTGTTCCATTGTTTTCAGAATAAACGTTTGAGGCTGACATGATTTATAGTCTTTTATATATAGGTGAATACTTGTGGGTTTTAAAGTTTCTTCTTGTAATTCAAATATTTTGTCAGGAAATGTCAATGTGTGGCTTACATTTCTCAAAGGCAGTAAGCCTTGACTAACTGGAAACACTAGACTTTTTGTTTTTTAAATATGGGAAATTTCTTCAGATGTGGGTCTAGCTATTGTCTAGTTTTCCCATTTGTGTTCTTGAACTGAGTTTCTGTTCTTTGTTGTTTTCACTGATTATTATTTTTCTCATTCTTTTCAGTTCATTGTGCTTTTTCTTTGCATTCTAGAGGGTTTTTGAAGACTGTCTTTGGCCCGATTGATGTGCCTTTTCATGCTACCAAGTTCTGCCCTTTACTACCTTCTCTGTAAATGTGAATTCTGCTACTGTATTTTAAATTTTCTAAAATTTCTCCCTTACTTCCCCTTTTTCAAGTAAAATTTCATAATGACTTCTTTTTTAAAAAATTTGTAAAGAAAAGAGGTTTAATTGAATCACAGTATCACATAGCTGGGGAGACCTTAGGAAACTTAACAATCATGGTGGAAAGCACCTCTTCACAGGGTGGCAGGAGAGAGAATGAGTGCAAGCAGGGGAAATGCCAGACACTTATAAAAGCATCAGATCTCATGAGATTCACTTATCATGAGAACAGCATTGGGGAACCACGCCTTGACCCAATTACCTTCATCTGGTCCCACCCTTGACATGTGGGGATTATGAGGATTACAATTCAAGGTGAGATTTCGGTGGGGACACAGAGGCAAACCACATCACATATACAGTGAGATCAACTAACATGTTTATGGGTTTTAAGTTCACTAATAATGAATTGGACTCTGGGTCACTGTCACTGATGAGAATTCCTGTTGCTGGTGAGGAACTGTGTTCCTTTGGAGTAGAAGAGGTGCTCTGATTTTTAGAGTTTTCAGCTTTTCTGCTCTGGTTTCTCCCTGTCTTTGTGGTTGTACTTACCTTTGGTCTTTGATGATGGTGATGTACAGATAGGGTTTTGGTGTGGATGTCCTTTCTGTTTGTTAGTTTTCCTTCTAACAGTCAGGACCCTCAGCTACAGGTCTGTTGGGAGTTTGCTGGAGGTCCACTCCAGGCCCTGTTTGCTTGGATATCACCAGCAGAGGCTGCAGAACACCAAATATTGCAGAACACCAAATGTTGCTGCCTGATCCTTCCTCTGGAAGCTTCGTCCCAAAGGGGCACCCGGCTGTATGAGGTGTCAGTTGGCCCATACTGGGAGGTGTCTCCCAGTTAGGCTACTTGGGAGTCAGGGACCCACTTGAGGAGGCAGTCTGTCTGTTCTCAGATCTCATACTCCATGCTGGGAGAACCACTACTCTCTTCAAAGCTGTCAGACAGGGACATTTAAGTCTGCAGAAGTTTCTGCTGCCTTTTGTTCAGATATGATCTGCCCCCAGAGGAGGAGTCTACAGAGGCAGGCAGGCCTCCTTGAGTTGCGGTGGGCTCCACCCAGTTCGACTTCCCGGCCACTTTGTTTACCCACTCAAGCCTCAACAATGGCAGACTCTTATCCCCCAGCCTCGCTGCTGCCTTGCAGTTCAATCTCAGACTGCTGTGCTAGCAGTTAGTGAGGCTCCGTGGGTGTGGGACCCTCTGAGCCAGGCACGGGATATAATCTCCTGGTGTGCCATTTGCTAAGACTGTTGGAAAAGCTCAGTATTAGGGTGTGGGTATCCCAATTTTCCAGGTACTGTCTGTCACAGCTTCCCTTGGCTAGGAAAGGGAATTCCTTGACCCCTTGTGCTTCCCAGGTGAGGCGATGCCCCGCCCTGCTTCGGCTCACACTCCATGGGCTGCACCAACTGTCCAACAATCCCCAGTGAGATGAACCCAGTACCTCAGTTGGAAATGCAGAAATCACCGTCTTCTGCATGGCTCACGCTGAGAGTTGTAGACTGGAGCTGTTCCTGTTCGGCCATCTTGGAACCCGGAGGCCATGATTTCTTTCTATTTCATTAATTTTCTCTTGTTGCTTTCTTGTTCTGCTTCTTAAAAATTATGTTTACTAGAAACCTACTGAGGAAAACCAAGGTTTTTTTTTTTTTTTTTGGTTTTGCTGTAAACTGCTTTTACAGACTGATGATTTCTCTGAATCTCCAATACGATGCTTACTTTTCCTTATCTGTGGGAATATTTCTCCCTATGGGCCCAACAATAACCTGCCTTCATCAATTTATTTTTTTCTGCCAAAAGATCTGGTGAGTGAATTTCTCTGCATCTCTTTGTTATTGCCAAGGGTGCTATTAAATGCCCTCTTGAGACCTACAGCACCATGATACTCTCCAATGAATTGTTCCCAGCCCAATCCCTAGTGTTAACAGGCTTTGATTTGTTTGACTTTGTTGGACTGACAAGGGATCTTCTCTTCCTGACACTTTCAATATGGCATATGAAAAACTGCTCTTGTAAATATGTATCATGATCAGTCCTTTTCCTTCACCTGGAGATTGAGTCTAATCTATAAGCACAGTCTAGGAAACATGGAAATAAAAAGCCTAGATGAAAAGAAAAGTCCTCTAAAATGCTTCCCATGTTGGTTTAAAGACTAATGTATCATAAACTATGTAGAAGGCCAATGGCGAATAAAATCACAAATTGACCAAAGCTGGTTGAACTTGAAGCATGAATACTTCAAATAGAAATTAAAATGTGTATGGAACAAAAAGAGTGAGTGAATTCTGCACCAGCAACTAAGGTATCCAGGTTCTCTCATTAGGGCTGACTAGGTGGTTGGAGTGACCCATGGAGAGCAAGGAAAAGCAGGGTGGTGCAATGTCCCACCTGGGAGCCGCACAGGGCAAGGGGCACTCCCACCCCCAGCCAAAGGAGGTGTTGAGTGATCGTGCTACCCTGCCCAGGAAACCACAGATTTTCCATGGATCTGTATAACCTGCAGATCTGGGGATCCCCATCATGAGCCCCGTTACCAGGGCATTGGCTACCAAGCACAGAGATGTGCAGCTTCTCAGTGACCACTTGGCAGGAGACTGCCTAAGACTACTGAGTTCTGGGGGGAGGGGCGGCAATCATCACTGCAGCTCCAGTCTGCCATTTTCCTCCTGCTGGTGCCAGGCACACTGGATGGTTTGGACCCAGGAGGAATTCCCCACAGCACAGCATAGTGGCTGTGGCAGATCATGGCCAGATTGCCTCTTTAGGCCAGACCCTAACCCATCCCTCCTCACTGGGCAGGACCTCCCTGCAGTAATTTCAGAAACTCCAACCAGGGATTTAGGGATGGAACTCTGATCTCCCTGGGACTGAGACACTGGGGGAAGGGGCAGCCTCAGTCTCCACAGAACAGCATACTTTCCTTGTGCTTGCTCTGAGGACTCTGGGCAGTCCAGATGAGTAGGATTCCCCCAGCACAGTGTAACCCCTCCACCAAGGAGCAGGCAGAGTGCTTCATTAAGTAGGTCCCAAATTGGATGCCTCCTGACTGGGTGAGACCTCACAACACTGGTCGCCAGACACCTTATATAGGAGTGTTCCCACTGGCAACAGGTTGGTGCCCCCCTGGGATGGAGCTCCCAGAGGAAGAAGCAGGCAGCCATCTTTGCTGTTCTGCAGCCTTCACTGGTGACACCTCCAGGGGTGGAAGGAATCCAGGTGAATGGGGTCTGGAGTAGATCCCCAGCAAACCACAGCAGCCCTATGGGCGAGGGGCCTGACTTTTAAAAGAAAAACAAACAAACAAACAAACAAACAGAAGGCAGCAGCAACAACCACATCAACAGAAAAGTCCCTACAAAAAACCCCATCCGAGGTCAACAGCCCCAAAGACTGAAGCTACAGGAAGTCACAAAGTTGAGAAAGAGACAACACAACAATGCTAAAAACTCAAAAAGCCAGAGTGCCTCTTCTCTTCTAAACATTCACAACACCTCTCCAGCAAGGGCACAGAACTGTGAGGAGGTTAGGATGGATGAATTGACAGCAGTAGGCTTCAGAAGATGGGTAATAATGAACTTTGCTGAGCTAAAGGAACATGTTCTAACCCAATGCAAAGAAGGTAAGAGCCATGAAAAAACATTTCAGGAAGTATTAACCAGAATAACCAGTTTAGAAAGGAACATAAAAGACCTGATGGAGCTGAAAAACACAACATGAGAACTTCACAATGCAATCACAAGTATGAATAATCGAATAGACCAAGCAGAGGAAAGAATTTCAGAGCTTGAAGACTATCTTGCTGAAATAGGACAGACAGACAGACAAGATTAAAGAAAAAGGAATGAAAAGGAATGAACAAAACCTCTGAAAACTATGGGATTATGTAAAAAGACTAAACCTATGACTAATTGGGGTACCTGAAAGAGACAGGTAGAACAGAACGAAGATGTAAAACATACTTCAGTATATCATTCAGGAGAACTTCCCCAACCTAACAAGACAGGCCAACATTCAAATTCAGGAAATTCAGAGAACCCCTGTAAGATACTCCATGAGAAGATCAACCCCAGGACACATAATCATCAGACTCTCCAAGGTCAAAATGAAGGGAAAAATGTTAAGGGCAGCCAGACAGAAAGGCCAGGTCACCTACAAAGGGAAGCCCATGAGGCTAACAGTGGACCTCTCAGCAGAAACCCTATAAGCCAGAAGAGATTGGGGGCCAATTTTCAACATTCTTAAATAATAGAATTTCCAACCCAGAGTTTCATATCCAGCCAAACTAAGCTTCGTAAGTGAAGGTGAAATAAAATCCTTTCCAGACAAGCAAATGCTGAGGAAATTCATCACCACCAGGTCCGCCTCGCAACAAGAGCTCCTGAAGTAAGCACTAAATATGGAAATGAAAAACCATTATCAGCCACCGCAAAAACACACTGAAGTACACAGACCAATTACACCATGAAACAACTTCATCAACAAGTCTGCAAAATAACCAGCTATTATCATGATGACAGGATCAAATTCACATATATAATAATATTAACTTTAAATGTAGATTAGCTAAATGCCCCAATTAAAAGACACAGAATGGCATGCTGGATAAAGAGTCAAGATCCTTTGGTGTGTTGTATTAAAGACACCCATCTCATGTGCAAAGACACGCATAGGCTCAAAATAAAGGGGGATGGAGGAAATGCTACCAAGCAAATGGAAAGCAGAAAAAAGCAGGGGCTGCAAAAAATCCTTGTTTCTGACAAAACAGACTTTAAACCAATAAAGATAAAAAATGACAAAGAATGGCGTTACATAATGGTAAAGGGATCAATAGGAAGAGCTAATTGTCCTAAATATATATGCACCCAACATAGGAGCACCCAGATGCAAAACACAAATTCTTAGAGACCTACAAAGAGACTTAGACTCCTATACAATAATAGTGGGAGACTTTAACACCCCACTGTCAATATTAGACAGATCATTGAGACAGAAAAATTAACATAGATATTCAGGACTTAAACTCAGCTCTGTGTCCAGTGGACCTGATAGATATCTATAGAACTCTCCACCCCAAAATAACAGAATATACATCTTTATTGGCACCACATGGCACTTCTCTAAATTGATCACTTAGAGGTAAAACAGTCCTCAGCAAATGCAAAAGAAATGAAATCATAACAGTCTCAGACCACAGCATAATCAAGTTAGAATTCAAGATAAAGAAACTCACTCAAAACCATACAACTACATGGAAACTGAACAACCTGTTCCTGAATGACTCCTGGGTAAATAATGAAATAAAGCAGAAATGAAGAAGTTCTTTGAAATCAGTGAGAACAAAGTGACAATGTACCGGAATCTCTGGGAGGCAGGTAAAACAGTGTTAAGAGGAAAATTTATAGCACTGTATGCCCACATCAAAAAGTTAGAAAGATCTCAAATCAACACCCTAACATAACAACTGAAAGAACTAGAGAAACAGGAGCAAACAAACCCCAAAGCTTGCATAAGACAAGAAATAACCAAGATCAGAGCAGCACTGAAGGAAATAGGTAGGTATACAAAAAACTTCAAAAAATCAATTAATCCAGTAACTGTTTTTTTGAAAAAATTAATAAAATAGACCTCTAGTTAGACTAATAAAGAAGAAAAGAGAGAAGAGAGAAGAATCAAATAGAATAAAAACTGATAAAGGAGATATTACCGTTGACCACACAGAAACACAAATGACCATCAGAGAATACTATAAACAACTCTATGGAAATAAACCAGAAAATTTAGAAGAAATGGATAAATTCCTGGACACATAGACCCTCCCAAGACTGAACCAGGAAAAAGTTGAATCCCTGAATAGACCAATAACAAGTTCTGAAATTGAGGCAGGAATAAATGCCCTACCAACCAAAAAAAGCCTAGGACCAGATGGATTTACAGCTGAAATCTATCAGAGGTACAAAGAGAAGCTAGTACCATTTCTTCTGAAAATATTCCAACAAATTGAAAATGAGGGACTTCTGTCTAACTCATTTTATGAGCTCAGCATCATCCTGAAAGTAAAACCTGGCAGAGATACAATAAAATAAGAAAACTTTAGGCCAATATCCTTGATGAACATCAATGCAAAAATCCTCAATAAAATACGGGCAACCTAATCCAACAGCACATCAAAAAGCTTATTCACCAGCTTCATCCCTGGGATACAAGACTGGTTCAACATACTCAAATCAATAAACAGAATTCATCACATAAACAGAGCTAAAGACAAAAACCACATGATTATCTCAATACACAGAAAAGGCCTTCAAAAAAATTTAACACCCCTGCATGTTAAAAACTCTCAATAAGCTAAGTTTTGATGGAACATACCTGAAAATAATAAGAACTATTTATGACAAACTCAAAGCCAATATCATACTGAATGGGCAAAAGCTGGAAGCATTCTTCTTGAAAGCTGGCACAAGACAAGGATGCCCTCTCGCACTACTTCTCCTATTCAACATAGTATTGGAAGTTTTGGCCAGGGCAATCAGGCAAGAGAAAGCAATACAGGGTATTCAAATAGGAAGAGAGGAAGTCAAACTTACTCTGTTTGTGGAGGAGATGATCCTATATCTAGAAAACCCCCACCCTCTTAGCTCAAAAGCTTCTCAAGCTCATAAGCCATGTCAGCAAAGTCTCAGGATACAAAATCAGTATGCAAAAATCACGAGCATCCCTACACACCTAAAATAGACAAGCAGAGAGCCAAATCATGAGTGAACTCCCATTCATAATTGCTACAAAGAGAATAAAATACCTAGAAATACAACTAACAAGAGAAGTAAAGGACCTTTTCAAGGAGAACTATAAACCACTGGTCAAGGAAATAAGAGAGGACACAAACAAATGGAAAAACATTCCATGCTCATGGATAGGAAGAATCAATATTGTGAAAATGGCCATGCTGCCCAAAATAACTTTTAGATTCAATGTTATTCCCATTAAACTACCATTGACATTCTTCACAGTATTAGAAAAAAATGACTTTACAATTCATATGCAACCAAAAGAGAGCCCATATAGCCAAGACAATCCTAAGCAAAAAGAACAAAGCTGGAGGGACCATGCTACCTGACTTCAAGCTATACTACCAGGTTATAGTAAACAGCCTAGTACGGGTACAAAAACAGATACATAGTCCAATGGAATGGAATGGAGATCTCAGAAATAAGACCACACATTTACAACCATCTGATTTTCAACAAACCTGACAAAAGCAAGCAATGGGGAAAGGATTCCCTGTTTAATAAATGATGCTGGGAGAACTGGCTAGGAGTATGCAGAAAACTGAAACTGAACCCCTTCTTTGCACCTTATACAAAAATTAATTCAAGATGGCTTAAAGCCTAAAATGTAAAACCCAAAACTATAAACACCCTAGAAGAAAATCTGGGCAACACCATTCAAGACATAGGCACAGGCAAAGATTTCATGACAAAAATATCAAAAGCAATTGCAACAAAAGCAAAGAGTGACAAATGGGATCTAATTAAACTAAAGAGGTTCTTCATAGCAAAAGAAACTATCATCAGAGTGAACAGACAACCTATAGAATGGGAGAAAATTTTTGCAACCTACCCATCTGACAAAGGTCCAATATCCTGAATCCACAAGGAACTTAAACAAATTTACAAGAAAAAAACAACCGCATTAAAAAGTGGGGAAGGACATGAAGAGACACTTCTCAAAAGAAGACATTTATGCAGCCAACAAATATATGAAAGAAAGCTCAACATCCCTGATCATTAGAGAAATGCAAATCAAAACCACAATGAGATACCATCTCAATCCAGTCAGAATGGCAATTATTAAAAGGTCAAGAAACAACAGGTCCTGGCAAGGCTTTGGAGAAATAGGAATGCTTTTACGCTGTTGGTGGGAATGTAAATCAACTCCACCGTTGTGGAAGAAAGTGTGGCAATTCCTTAAAGACCTGGAACCAGAAAGAGCATTTGGTCCAGCAATCCCATTACTGGGTATATGCCCCAAGGAATATAAATCATTCTATTATAAAGATACATGCACACATATGTTCATTGCAGCTCTATTCACAATAAAAAGATGAGGAATCAACCCAAATGCTCTTCAATGATGGATTGGATAAAGAAAATGTGGTACATATATACCATGGAATACTATGCAGCTGTAAAAAGGAATGAGATCATGTCCTTTGCAGGGACATGGATAGATCTGGAAGTCATTATCCTCAGCAAACAAACACAAGAACAGAAAACCAAACACTGCATATTCTTACTTGTAAGTGGGAGTTGAACAATGAGAACACATGGTCACAGGGAGGGGAATAACACACACTGGGGTCATTTGCAGGGGGCGGGGGTCAGGAGGAGGGAGAACATCAGGATAAATAGCTAATACATATGGGATTTAATGCCTAGGTGATGGGTGAGTAGGTGCAGCAAACCACCATGGCACACATTTACCTATGGAACAAACCTGCATGTCCTGCACATGTATTTCAAAACTGAAGTTAAAAAAGAAAAAGAAATTAAAATATGTGAGTTAAAAGGCATTTGTTTAAATTTACGAGTTGGAAACAGATTATATTATGAAATGTGAAAACTCAAGTAGTACCTTGTGCCTAATGTATAAGAGTAACCTTTAAGTATTATTTTCTCTCTCCTTGTTTCTTCTTCTCACCTTCCTCTCTCCCTAGCCTCATCCTTTCTATGTGAATTCAGGCTTAGATTGAAGATGCAGATATAGAACCTGATGGCATATGTAGAGGCTTTTTTTGTTGGTGTGAGATAGCCACCTGTAAACTCCATTTAAAAGTTGAGTTGCAGATGCATAGCGCCTAACTTATGTGTTATACATACACACATAAATACACAAATACACACATATAAATATGTGGGTGTATATCCATGTCTCTCTCTCTCTCTCTCTCTGTGTATACTTATTTCCAAGAAATATGTTTTGATTACTAATTTTAAAAAAGTATTAACAGGAGTGATTCATTTCCAAATAGTCTTGTACTTCTTTATCATGGCAATTCGATAGAAAGCAAATGTGGAAACAATGTCACTGATTTAAAAGGAGGAGAAGCATATAAGCAATATATCATGCTTCTTTATTAATGCAAGAGATAGAGAAATAGTTTTGCTACTCTTTTTCCATCTTTATCATTTTTCTCTGGACTTGAACTTTGAAAATATAATTATTGGCCAGGCGCGGTGGCTCACACCTGTAATTCCAGCACTTTGGGAGGCCAAGGCGGGCGGATCACGAGGTCAGGAGATCGAGACCATCCTGGCTAACAAGGTGAAAACCTGTCTCTACTGAAAAATACAAAAAATTAGCCGAGCCTGGTGGCAGGTGCCTGTAGTCCCAGCTACTTGGGAGGCTGAGGCAGGAGAATGGCATGAACTGGGGTGGCGGAACTTGCAGTGAGCTGAGATCGCACCACCACACTCCAGCCTAGGTGAAAGAGGAAGACTCTGTCTCA
>NW_016804209.1:1462773-1465879 GCF_001698545.2 Rhinopithecus bieti | reverse complement strand
CATGANAGCCATAAAAAAGGATGAGTTTGCGTCCTTTGTAGGGACATGGATGCAGCTGGAAACCATCATTCTTAGCAAACTATCACAAGAAGAGAAAAACAAACAGCGCATGTTCTCACTCATAGGTGGGAACTGAACAATGAGATCACTTGGACTCGGGAAGGGGAACATCACACACTGGGGCCTATCACGGGGAGGGGGGAGGGGGGGAGGGATTGCATTGGGAGTTATACCTGATATAAATGATGAATTGAGGGGTGCTGACGAGTTGATGGGTGCAGCACACCAACATGGCACAAGTATACATGTGTAACAAACCTACACGTTATGCACGTGTACCCTAGAACTTAAAGTATAATAAAAAAAAAAAAGAAAGAAAAAGGTACCAGAGGAAAGGAAAATGACTCCTAAGGAAAGGATGTGAGATAAATTGAATGATGCACAATTTATTGCCTTGAAAGATGGATATGATACAGATTGGTAAAATAGATTTGCTATGTTGGGCACAAGAGTTTAGGTTTTATACAGAAGACAAGATTTTGGAGAAGAGTAGAAACCTGACACGAATCAGTATTTTAGAAACATTAATAAAGCAGTGGGCCACAGGAGAACTAGGAGTAGGAGATGATTAGAAAGGGGAGGATATAACTATATTAGCCTACAAGTCTTGAGGTAAGACAGAGTTTAGAAGGAAGGTGGCACCCAATAAGAGAGAAAGAAGCACGTTCAAGAGGAATGTTACTTGATGAAGTTTTAGAATTTGGAATAGGCACGTGATTGGCTAAAGGAAATGGTAGTAGGAGGAATCTACAAATTAGGTGAACTGAAATGCATATTTCTAAATATTTCTCCTTAAATTGTACTTTGATAAAACAGTAAATGATATTAGCTCCTATATTTCCAAATACAGGGCACTCCATCTAGAAAGTTACAAAAGTATGTTAATAATTGAGGGAAAAGAGAGATAATTGGGATTGAAGATAGTGAAAGGAGATCACAGCTGGAGAGCAGGAATAGGTTTTCCCCCACAAAATAGCCTTGGGCTGTATAAAGACAGTATGTGCTTTGAAATTCTATTTCTGTGTCCAAGGGTATGAGGAGCCCACAAGAGCCAGGTCAGAAGTTGCTGATAAGTACTTACCTGGCTTAAAGTTAACATGGTCGGACCTAAAAATCTTTAACTTGGCATTAGGGGAAAGGTGGTTGAAGAAATGCCATGGCAAAGTCTTATGATAGCACACATTTATTTCCTGTGTGGCAGGCACTTTTCTAAGACCTTTACGTATTTTCATTTGGCCACTGCAATAATTTTGTGAGATAAGTATTCTTACTATCCCCCCCAATCTCATGTATTCTCATGTTATAGATGAGAAATCTGAGACCTAGAGAGGTTAAATAACTTGATTTGTGTAACAGAGCTGATGAATGTTAGATAGGAATTAAAGCTCTGGTGGGCTGACTTCAAGATCTTTGGACTCTTAGACACTATGTTAAATTGTCTCATGCTGCGTACATGGAGATACTCTTAATTATCCTGAGTTAAATAAGTCAATGTGAGTTACCCAAAGTTTTCTCTGCAACATGTATCAAACCTATAGATGGAGCCCCTTTAAAATCAGAATGTGGAAGTCAATGAAATACAATTGTTTGATTTCACGCTTGTATTGGATAATATTGGCATCTGCCTTTACGCTTGTTCCTACAGAATCTGTTCTGCTTACCCTAGCATGGCTCACCTGCTTCCATCTATGGGTTGCAGGCTCTCCATTCTCTGGGGTTTCTAACTGTGTTGGGAAGAAGCAGGTGCACAAGTGGAGGCATAAGGCCTCTAGGCTGCCTCCCTGGCTTTCTGATATCCCTATTTCCATGTAGACTAAATTCCTGATACTCCAGCTGTAGTAAGTGAACTGTCATCAGGAGCATCACTTCAGCTCTTACCTTGGAACTCTTAAATCAGAAGCTGCACTTTAATCAGATTCTCAGGTAACATGTGTGCACATTCAAATTTGAGAAGCACTGATCTGAATGTCTTTATTGCTTAGCTGCTGACCTATCTGTGTGGTACCTGATTTCAAAAGTAGTTTCTGATGTACTGTGAAAGCTTTGTTTCTGGTACCTGGGTTTGTAGGTATCTAAGTGGTTTCTCATGCACATCTCTGTCCAGACTTCTAATGTTTGCACATTTCTCTATTTTTTCCATTCCTAGTTTCTTATTCTGTTTCCTCCATGATCCATCCCTACTTGTGGTCTTAGAACTAAAGAAATAATAATAATTATATTACTTATTTCCTTATAAAAAAATCACAAAATGAAGATATGTAGCCAAAGGAGCTTTTAACCTAGGTGGAAGTTTATATCAATTATTTGGACCAATATTTTGGCTGTTTTCGACTATGGCAATGCAATAAATAAACAGAGCCTTCTTTCCCTCCATTCATTCCGTATCTGCAGTATGTGGCATTATATGTGAAATGAGAACCTGGTAATAGTTCTTATTTTCTCATTATGTTAAACAAAAAGACAATTAATTACTTATCATTTTTTTGGTGTGTGATGATTAATGAATGTCTTTGGTTGCCTTTCTCAGAAGTGTAGCAGGGGTCAACTGGCTGATTCCTCTGTTGCTACTTCTAGGATTCCTATGGTGTGTGAGATATTTATTCAATTTAAGTATTAGTCATCCATGGGGATTTCCTGTGTAATAACTCTTACAGGTATAATTTCAAAGAAGAGCATAAAGGTGTGTTTATAGACATCCACCCACACCCCTTTCCCTGAAGAGTGTACTTTTTAAGTGTTACTGTGATGAATCTTCTTTGAAGATTCAACATCAGGTAAAATCTAAAAAAAAAAAAAAAAAAAGTTTTTCTCGGTAGATTTAAAAAAAAAATTTTATCTAGGGAGTTTAGAAAATGGCACAGGGTTAGGTACAGAAGAAAAAATCAAAATGCATAGTACTCCTAAAATTGTGAATTAAGAATTTGAAAACTAAGTGATAGAGTCATGAGAAACAAGGAATTATTCCTTTATGCTCTAGTTATGACATTTGTGCAATTATTACTATTCTTTTTTTTTTTTTTTTTTTTTTTTTTTTTTTTTTTTTTTT
>NW_016804209.1:1445694-1459596 GCF_001698545.2 Rhinopithecus bieti | reverse complement strand
TGCAGTGAGCCCAGATCGCAGCACTGCACTCCAGCCTGGGTGACAGAGCGAGACTTCATCTAAAAAAAAAAAAAAAAAAATTGTTTCTTCTATAATTTTGTTGCTGTTGTTTTGATTTTGAGACGGAGTCTCACTCTGTCACCAGGCTGGAGTGCTGTGGCACGACCTGGGCTCACTGCAACCTCTGCCTCCTGGGTTCAAGCGATTCTCCTGCCTCAATCTCCAGAGTAGCTGGGATTGCAGGTGCATACCACCACGCCCAGCTAATTTTGATTTTGTATTTTAGTAGAGATGGTCTTTCACCATGTTGGCCAGGATGGTCCTGATCTCTTGACCTTGTGATCTGCCCACCTCAGCCTCCCAAAGTACTGGGATTACAGGCACGAGCCTTGGCACCCAGCCTGTTTCTTCAATAATTAATTAACCTTAGCTTAATGTAACTTTTTTACTTTATAGACTTTTAAATTAATTATAATTTGTCTTAAAGTATACATTGTATAGCTGTATATACACATTTTTCTTTTTATCCTAATTCTATAAGTTAATTTTGTTTTCACTTTTTAAATTTTATTATTAAAAATGAAAATACAAACATACACATTACTTTAGACCTACACAAGGTCAGGATAGTCAGTATCACTGTCTTCCACCTCTACATCTTGTCTGGCTGGAAGATCTTCGGGGACAATAAGCATGGAATAGTCATCTCCTAGGATAACAATGCCTTCTTCTCCTTTTTTTTTTTTTTGAGACAGGGTCTCGCTCTGTTGCCCAGGCTGGATATGCAGTAGTGTAATCTCGGCTCACTGCAACCTCTGTCTCCTGGGCTCAAGTGATTCACCTGTCTTAGCCCCCCAGGTAGCTGGGAGTACAGGCTCAAGCCACCATGACTGGCTAATTTTTGTATTTTTTGTAGACATGGGGTTTCACCATGTGGCCCAGGCTGGTATCGAACTCCTAAGCTCAGGCAATCCACCCTCGTCAGCATCCCAAAGTGCTGGGATTACAAGCAGAATCACCTCGCCCAGCCAATAAAGCCTTCTTCTGGAATGTTCTTGAAGGACCTGCCTGCGACTGTTTTATAGTTAGCTTAAAAAAAAAAAAAAAGTAGAAGGAGTACATTCTAAAATAATGATAAAAGATATAATATAGTAAATACATAAACCAGTAACATAGTGGTTTATTATCATGATGAAGTATTATGCACTGTACATAATACATGTGCTATACTTTTTTACAACTGGCAGCACAGGTGGCTGGTTTGCACCCTGTCACCACAAATGTGAGTAATGTGTTGTGTTGTGACATTTGATGCCTTTGTTACTAGCTGACAGGTATTTTTTGGCTCAATTATAATCTAATGGGACCACTGTTGTATATGTGGTTCATCCTTGACCCAAATGTCATTACCGTATACCTGTAAATTTCTACAGAATTTTCCTTTAAGGATTTAATCTTTTGCTTCCATCAATTCCCATAACATTTCCGTAAGCAGGTATGGAAGTCAAATTCATAAGCACTCTTATAGACTTTTATAGATAAAAACCTAAGGAAATCAATATGCAAGAGAACATAAAGATGCTCTGTATGTGATTGAAGCAGATAGCAAAATACCCTCTTGGACCAAATGCTCTTAGTTAAACAGATTTCTTGGCACAGCTAAGTCAGCTCTTGGAGCAATCCAAGGTCCTCTTAGTCCTTACTGTTTTCAAAGGACATTATAGGAGTTTCAACAAAGAAGTGAAAAGCAGATAAAGAGATTTTGGTTAATTTAAAAAACAAATGAAGAAGAGATAAGAGGCTTTTAGGAAAGATAATCTGCCACTGTCAAGTGAGGGGACCAACTCAACCATAAGAGGGAGGAAGGTGGGGCTCTGTGGTCTTAATGCACAGAGTAAACGCTTCCCTGAAACAAGCTCTGAAGATGTGAAAATAAAGATAATTTCAGGAAGTAGACTCTAAGAGAGGCCTTAAAGTTAGGTTCTTTCTTGGCTTCTGTTCTTTGAGACCAGAAATACTGAGCTTGCATCAGCAGATGAGTGATGGAATTGGCGATGAAGCCAGGACTCCTGACTCCTGTTATGGTACACAGCATTATTGCAGCACTCTCAAGGCAAGTAAATAATTACCAATAGAAATAAGACACAGTTTTAAGCATTTCAATAGAATTACTTCTTTTCCACCAAATATGTAAGAAAGTGCTTTTTAAAAAGTAGCATATACATTTAAATGTGTGATTTTAAAATATCAGGTTAAATCCAATTGTAATGAAGACAGTTTTAACAAAGATATTGCTATAAAAGAATTCTCCAAGACTTACTTGTACCCCAGTCCTCCTTTCTCCCACTCTCCTAGTGTCTACTGACAGCCCTTTATTTATTTATTTTTTTTGTAATTTGTTTTATTTTACTTTAAGTTTTGGGATACATGTGCAGAATATGCAGGTTTTTTACGTAGGTATACATGTGCCATGGTGGTTTGCTGCATCTATCAGCCCATCATCTAGGTTTTAAGCCTTGCATGCATTAGGTATTTGTCCTAATGCTCTCCCTCCCCTTGTCCCCCATCCCCCGACAGGCCTGTGATGTTTCTCTCCCTGTGTCCATGTGTTCTCATTGTTCGACTCCCACTTATGAGTGAGAACATGAGGGATGAAACTGACACATCTTTAAATGAGAAATAAATACAGAGACAGATATATAGACACTTTCCAAATCTACCTAACACTGACCCCTATTTAAGCCCCATGCTTCCATTTCTACCTGCTTATGGAACAGTGTGTATGTACTGTTCCCACTTCAGATGCAATTTTGCTGAAAAATTATAGTCATCATTCTTTTCCACAAACCAGATTTCTTTTGAAAGTTTCAAATCCTCTCAATATCACTACCATTTTTCAGCATCTTAGCATCATCCTTCCTTCCTTCTTATCTTTTAATCACTCTACCCATAGTTGCTGATCGAATCTGTTACTTTGTTTTCTATGTGATACTGTTGGAGATTCTATCTCCCTTGTCATTCACACTATTTCTACTTCCTGTTCATACATCAGTCACTCCTCACCTTACTGTGGTGACAACCTCTTAACTGGATCCCCTGCCTACACACAATTTTCTTTTTCTATTCTGTTCTAGATCACATTGTTCTTGAAAATAAAAATCTTAAAATTTTTTTAACATACGTTTTGTTCAAACACCTTCAATATCTATGACTAGAAGAATAAAGTCCAAGTTCTTAAGCTAACAGCCAGAAGTTTCTACAATCTTAGCTTCCCCTCTACTTTATATTCTTACAATTCATTTTTTTTCAGATAAAAACAAACAGTTATATTCCTTCAGCTCTACTTAGAAATGCGATGTTTTATGATGGTTTTATCTTGTTAAAATTGATTTTAATTTTAAAATAATGACTAAATTTTAAAGTTTAAAATTTCAATACTGTTTTAACTTACAAAATGTTGTAAAAATTTACATTCCAGATTAATTTGGGTGAAGAACCACACTTCATTAGTTTAACCCTCCTATTATTTTGAAGTAGAAGTGATGTTATACATTCTTCACTGGCTGTTCCAACACTGACCTTCAAGATAACCCAGAGCGTATCTGAGAATGTGATAACCTAAGTTCCCTGTAATGATTCTTAGTTGGCATGATGTCTTTCTAGAATAGATGTGTCTTGAGCTGAAACTTGAAGGATTTATATCTTTGATGAAGTCAGGGAAAAAAAGAGAGGAATCTGGGTTACAATAGGAGCATGACAAAATAAGAAAGCTAGAAATAATTATTTAAGTGGGGACAGCAAGGCTTTCCTGGAAAAGAGAAAACGTGGTAGAATAATACAGATAAAAATTGCACAAATTGTGGAGTGTATTGAATTATAAATGAAGGCTTTGAGCGTGATTGGGCTGTTATTGGACAAGCGAGTTATGAAGATAATTAAAGTAATGTTTTCCGAGGATCAGTGTTGTGCTATGTGCAGATTTGAGTGGGAAGTGAAACCAGACAGAGCTGGAGACGTCAGATAGGAGGCCATGTAGTTGTCCTGAAGTAAGGAAATGAAGGCTTCACTGCGGTGATGGGTGTGGAAATAGACAAAGCAAGTCAGACATGAGAACTATTTTGGGAGAAAAATCGACAAAATTTATGACAGATTAAATGTAGAGGATGTAGTGCAGGTGTCTTATAAAAATTCTAGTATCACTGACCTGAAAATAGGGAATTGGGTATTAGAGACTGATTTAGGAAAAAAGATGATGAAGTTAGATTCAAACATATTAAGTTGAAATGTGTGATAATGGAGACAGAGAACTTAGTTTAAGTAGGTGGGTAGAACTGTAACTATAAATAGATTAGAGATAAGGATTGAAACTGTGGAAATAGATGAGCTCGTTAAAGAAGAGATTATAAGATAAGGAGAACAGAGGGCTTTGAACTTGTCAGAAAAGTCCTTTGCTCCTCAATCTACATTCATCACCTATTCAAATAGCTTCACTTTTATAACGTCATTTCTATCTTTGTTATTTTGACTACCTGTTTTGCCTTCCTTTTTCAACTCTTGCTTAACTCTCAAGTTGAGCATCACAGCTCTTAATCTGACCTCCATAATCTACAGCTCCTTGATTTCCATTAGCTTATGGACTAATGACTTGATCTATTACTTTTCATATTTTTCTTCCATCTTAGTTTCTTAGTTGCTGACCATATGAGACATTGTGATACAGTCTTGAGCTGTCCACGACAAAAGAAAAAGAAACTAGTCAAAGATGTGCAGGAGTGGTTATAAAAATATAAGAACCAGAATTATGCATTATAAAAGTCAAGAGTGAAGGAAGAAGAAAATTCAGAAACTCTTGAGAATTTATATTATGAAATGCAATATTGGTGTCATAAGGATGCCAGCAAATTATTGGGACATCACAGAGACTTTTATTCCTTCACAAATAGACATCAAAAATCATACTAAAATGTTGAAAAAGTCACTATTCAATAAAGACTGGCCATTATAGAAAGTGAAGCTCTCATGGCACTGCTATTTGGCAAGCTTACATTCTTAATACTGCTGAACACATTTTTATTTGACCAAGCATAGGATTGTATTTTGGGGGGATTGTAATCCTGATGGCATCTGTCAGATTGAGGTAGGAGTTGGGACTTGACTCTGGAGGCAGGGCTCAGACAATGGACCACATTGAGGACTAACTAAGAAAAATGAGACAGAAGCAGCTTTCTATAAGATACAGCCACCAGTGTGCCATGTTAGTTTACCATTGCCATGGCAACACTCAGGCATTACAACCCGTTTCCTTGGCAATGACCTGACAACTCAAATTTCTGCATAAACTTCCACTTATCTACATGTAATTAAAAGCAGGTATAAATATGACTGCAAAACTGCCCTGAGCTGCTACTGTCAGCACAGTGCCTATGGGGTAGCCTCGCTCAGTAAGAGTAGTCAGAGCTGTAACACCACTGGACTATGCCACTTCAATAAAGCTGTTTTCTTCTACCCTACCACTGGCTCACCCTTGAATTCTTCACTGGGTGAAGTCAAGAACACTTGCAGGCTAGGCCCCACTTTGAAACTCACCTGCCCTGCACCAAGGTTTCTTCTGGCTTATAGGGTGAGGACTGGAAAAACTCTATTAACTAGAAGATTCTTCATTCTTTTTTTTTTTTTGTAAATGCTTCTTGTAAGTTGCAATGTAACATCCATGGTTGGATGGTAAGCAAAAAATACCAATTACATATGACTTTTGAAAAATTGTGTAAGACCTTTTGGAAGATACCTACTTTAATGTTAAGGTGGTTGAATGGCAGATGCAAAAATGTATTATGGCTCTATGGTCAATATCCCACTAATTAAGGGTTTAGTTATTCTTAGATAGCTTCAGGCACTGTAAATGTAGATTTTGTGTCTGTTTCTAAATAGTGGTAGAGTGATAGTCAGGTGTGTTTCAATCACATTATTTTAAGCTCATCCTTAGATGCCTTATCCTTTTTCTAGTCAATTCTCTGCCCTTCAAAACCTACTAAACTGTTTTCTCTTTTCAGCTGTCCTAGTAATAACTATCATTTCAACTGCACAGAGATGATTTAATACCTGTCTAATCTAACAATCTTATAATCCATAGACTTAATACCCCACCTGCAAATGATCTAGAACTATTATCTGCGGATAATGTTACTGACAGGTACTTTGTGTCTGATTTTGCAGATAACGTAAATTGCTAACAAAATTCTCATACTTCTGAGTTGTGGGGGGTTAATTCCTGATAAGAAAATGTTATTTAATGCAGGATTTTCCTTGAGCTTCATGCTCTCTTTTTGCACTTGGTTTTGATGATGATACCATTGTCAAAGAAATCTTCACCAAGGGCAGGAACTCCATCACAGGTTAGGGAGGAGATGAATTATATTATTACCTCATTCCCTCCATTCTGTCCTGCTCATTCCCCACTGCATTGTCATGATTGTCACCAAGTTGAGACCTATGGATCACAGGACATGGGGGAATTTTTGCCAAGGAGATCAATGTTTGCTTTGAGTTTATTTTCATTATACATGACATCAAGATTATAAGTGTCTTCCAACCCAAGGCTCATGGTCTCCTTTCAATCCCAGGTGGTTTGTTCCATTTGGAAAAAGAGCTTCTGAAATTTATTTTAAAACTGTGCAAAGAACTGCAGTGATTTATACTTTTGTGTATGAGTGAAAACTTTTACAGATACACATTAGATGAAATAAATGCTTCTCCCTCAATAACAACCAAAAGCAGAAAAAGCACAATCTGGATCATTGCAAAATGACTCAGAAAATAAATCAATATTAATACCAAACCTTGTTTTGACATGCTGTAAAATGAGACAACTATAATCTTTCAGAGTACAAAGGCAGGGCAACCTAGTAACTTCTAGAGGACTTTGCCACAACCATTAGAAAGGGAAGTTCTGAATGGGAGAGCTAAGTTAATTTGCAAAGGGTATCTCAGCAATTAGACATTGCCATTAGTGACTAAACCCACTGACTTTTCTCCATGATCTCTTACCTATCTTCTCTTCTCTCTCTTTCTTCCTTCTCTTCCCCCTTCTTCTCCTGTCTCTGTCCTGATCCCTCCCTTTCCATTCCTCTCTCCCTCCTTTCCTTCCTTCTTGTTCTTCTTAATTTTTTGTCTTTGTATGTCTCTTGGTCTCTGTCTGAATGTTTCTGCTTCTTCTATCCCTGTTGAAATCTATACTTTACCATTGCTAGGTTTAGAATTTTATGCTCTTTTTTTTTTTTTAGTTTGAAAAATGAACCAAACCTTTAATATTTCTCTTTCTGGGAAAAACCCAACTCACATTGAATTTAATTTTTTTTTTCTGATAGAAGAAATAAACAGAGGGAGCAACAATGAGTGAAATATGGAGACAAAGAGAGATGAGAAAAGAAACAATACAGAAGAAAATGGAAGAGGATGGGTGAGAGAACAGAAGTAAAAAGATGTATAAAGTGGGCCAGGCGGAAGGGTAAAAAAAAGTTTAGGGGGTGATGGAATGGATTAATAATGGATTAATAATACTGGAGGAGGTTTAGGTTCATATTTGGCATCTTCAGTTTAACCATGTAGACCCAACTTTTAATTTCTTCTTATTACCGCTTTTTACATTATCTAAATTTACTTAAAATGCAGTGTTGGATAAAAAGAGGCACCTTTAAATGAGGTCTCTTAATTATTTATACCCTTGGCTACTTAACCATTAATACTGAGAAGTATTAGAACATAAAGTAAATCTTTTTTTTTTATCAGTATAATTAATTCATTCTTATTTTAGTTACTATGTTGAAAACAGAATCCTTGGAGTTTGATGACCAAGTGAAGTTTCCATACAGGCATCATTTTTATTATCTTCTTTACATTTTAAAATATTTACTTTTAGTAAGAAGTAGCATCCTTTTAATAGTATGCTTGCCTTTTGCAACATCTCTATTTTATTTATTTTATTTTATTTTTTATCGAGACAGTGTCTCACTCTTGTCGCCCAGAATACAGTGCATTGGTGGAATCACAACTTACAGCAGGCTCAACGTCCCAGGCTCAAGCTATCCTCCTGCCTCAGCCTCCTGAATAGCTGGGCCTACAGGCGTGCACCACCATGCCTGGCTAATTATTGCGTTTTCATTTGTTGTAGAAACGTGGTTTTGTCATGTTGCCCAGGCTGATCTTGAACTCCTGGGCTCAAGCAGTGTGTGCCCCCCAGGCTCTCAAAGTGCTGGGAGTACAGGGATGAGCCACCGTGCCTGGCCCCAAATCTCTATTTTTAAACAGTTTTACCAAAATGTAGAGTGTATAAACACACATATTTAAAGTGTACAATATGGTATGTTTTTGACATGTAAATATTAATGCAACCTCACTTATATTGAAGTTAATGCATGTATTGGCAGAAGTTCCTAGAGCTCCTTTGTAATTAATTCCTCCCTCTCACTTCACTCCTTCTCTTCCATGCCTTCACTATCCCTGAGGCAGTCATGATCATAGAACATTAGTTTGAGTTAATTTTTGTGTGAGGTATGAATTGAGTTCACTTTTTTCCATATGGATATCCAGTTGTTCTAGCACAACTAGTTGAAAAGACTGTGCTTTCTGCACAGAATTGCCTTTGCATCATTGATGAAATCTGTTGTTCTTATATGTGTATGTCTATTTCTGAACTTTATTATGTTCTATTAATTAGTTTGTTATCTTTATACCAATACTAAACTGTCTTGAATACTATAGCTTATAGTAAATCTTTAAATCAGATCATATGAATTTCATATGGAAATGTACAGATGGGGTACACAATGGTAAACATCCATTTTTCCCATCCTGAACTTTACCCTATTATTGTTACACATCTTATTTTTATATGTTGGAAACCCCACGCTACATTTTATCATTTTTGTTAATGTTGGATCTCAAGGAAAACCCTGCATTAAATAACATTTTCTTATCAGGAATTAACCCCCCACAACTCAGAAGTACGAGAATTTTGTTAGCAATTTACATTATCTGTAAAATCAGACACAAAGTAACTGTCAGTACCATTATCCGCAGGTAATAGTTCTAGATTATTTGCAGGTGGGGCATTAAGTCTATGGATTATAAGATTGTAAGATAATTTCTGGGAAATGAACTCAGAACAGTCAAAACAGCTTTGAAGAATAAGATTAAAATTGGAGTACTAACATAATCTGATAGACTTATGGTATTTCTTCAGAAATAGAAATTAGACTTACTTGTTTCTTTAAAAACACAGTCTAGGATCTTGATTGCAATTAACTTTAATCTTGAGATTAGTTTGAAAAAACTGGCTGGGCGTGGTGGCTCACGCCTGTAATCCCAGCACTTTGGGAGGCCGAGGTGGGCGGATCACAAGGTCAGGAGTTTGAGACCAGCCTGGCCAATATGGTGAAATGCCGTCTCTACTGAAAATAGAAAAAAATTAGCCAGGTGTGGTGGCGCATGCCTATAATCCCAGCTACTTGGGAGGCTGAGGCAGGTGAATTGCTTGAGCCCTGGAGGCAGAGGTTGCAGTGAGCCAAGATTGTGCCATTACACTCCTGCTTGGGAGACAGAGTGAGACTCTGTCTTAAAAAAAAAAGGAAAAAACTAACATCTTACTAATACCGAGTTTTGTGACCCTTGAACACAATATGTCTCAATATATTTAGAATTTCTGTCACTGATGTTTTACAGTTTTTAGTGTATCGATCTTTCAAATGGTTATCAGATTTATCTCTATTTCATATTTTTGTTGCTATTGTAAATAATGTTTTAAATGTCAATTTCTGCTTGTTTTATGTTATTAAATAGAAATAGATTTTTAAATTGATCTTGTATCCTGCAAATTTGTTAGTGTTCTCATATCTTTTTTGAACCTTCCATTAGATTTTCTGCGTAGTTGATGTGCCATCTGTAAATAAAACAGTTTTACTTTTTTGTGTTAATGCAAATACCTTTTATAACCCTCCCAATGTAGCTAGAAATTCTCATACAATGTTTAACTGAAATGATAAGTCTGGGCCTCCTTTTTTTCCTCCTGACCTCATGGGGAAATCATTCAGTCTTTCACTGTTAAGGATGTCAGTTGTAGTTATTTTCATATGTGTCCTTTGTCAGAATGAGGCAGTTTCTTGCTATTTGTGTCTTCATTTTTGAAGTATGTTTTTTGCAGGCACTGTAGAGTTGGATCTTGCATTTTTATCTGATCTGACAATCTTCACCTTTTACTTAGACTATTTAGACCATTTATACTTAATATTATTATCAATATGGTTAGGTTTAAGTCTATATTAACCCTATTTGTTTTTTTTTTTGTTTCTCTTTTGCTATTTGTTTCTATTAGTCCATCTGTTCTTTGTCCTTTTTTCCTCTTTTTCTTCCTTATTTTGAATTAAGTGAATATTTTTTATCATTCCATCTCCTTTGTTGATTTATCATGTGTAGTTCATTGTTCTGTTATTCTGGTGCTTACTCTGGGGTTTATGTTATACATCTTTAAATTATTACAGTCTACCTTCAAATAATATTATACTATTTCACATGGGGTACACAATGGTAAACACCCATTTCTCCCATCCTGAACTTTACCCTGTTATTGTTATACATCTTGTTTTTATATGTTAGAAACCCCACGCTACATTTTATCATTTTTGTTAATGTCAGTTATCTTTTAAAGAGACCTTACATAACAGGAGATATAAATAGTAATGTTTTTACTTATGCACATGACTTCCATTTCTAATGCTCTTCATTACTTTGTGTAGGTCAATAACTTTTTTCTTGTATAATTTTTTTCTACTTTCCGTTAACATTTTTTGTGGGTCAGATTGCTTGCTAGTCCTGAATAATTTTAGTTTTTGTATGTCTAAAACTTTTCATTTTGCCATGATTTTGAAAGGTATTTTCACTGAATATAGAATTATGAATTGAAATTTTAATTTTCTTTAGTACTTCAAAGATATTTCTCAATTGTCTTTTCTTGTACATTGTTTCTCACTGGAAATCTAATGTTCTTTTCTTTGTTCTTCCATATATAACATACCGTTTATTCTGTTTGGTCTTAAGATTTTTCTCTGTATTGCTTGATTTGAGCAATCGGGTCCTGATGCACATGTGTGTAGTTTCCATCATGTTTCTTGTAGTTGGGGTTCATTGAGATTCTCGGATTTGTGGGTTTACAAATTTGAAAAAATTTTGGGCATAATTTCTTTAAATATTTTTTTCTGAGTCTCCAACCCCTTTGAGGATGGCAGTTAAATGTATATTTGGCTATAGTTGAACAATATCTTACTGTTTATTCCCTTTAAAAAATTCTCTCTGTGCTTCATTTTACATAGTGTCTATTACTGTGTCTCAAAATTCACTATTAATTTCTTCTGTGTAATCTTCTGTTAATTCTATTCATGTATTTTCTCTCTCATACACTGCAGTTTTCATCTCTAGAAATTCAATTTGGGTGTTATTTTTATATCTTCTGTGTCTGTACTTTGACTTTTGGATATATAAAATACAAGTATACCATTTTAATATGTGCTAATTCTAAATTCTGTGTCAGTTCTGGGTCACTTTAGATGAATTTTTATCCTCATATTGGATTTTTTTTTTTTTTTACTGCTTCTTTATGTGTCTGATAGTTTTTTTTATTAGATGCCAAATATTGTGAATTTTACCTAACTGGATGAAGGATAAATTTGTTATGGAAATAGATCCTCTTAGATATCACTTTTGCAGCTTCTTCAATAGGACTGGATCAGTGCGTGGAGAACAGCACAGCAATTAAGTCTAAATATTCCCCCACACTGAGCAAGGCCTTTCTGTGTGTATTCTACTCAATGGCACATGATTATTGAGGCCTGACTGATGGAAATAAGCACTATTCTTAGGCCCTGTGTATTTCTTTTCCTAGCCTCATGTGCTTCCTTTTGTGCATTTTGCTGATCAGTACTCAGCTGAATACTCAAGGGAGACCTTACCAGATCGCTGGAATTCTCTCTTCATGCTGCTTTCTTTTCTTTGGCACTCTGTCCCAAGACCTCTTGCTGTTTTGGTTTTCCTAGACTCTCATCTCCAAATCCTCAACTCAGAGAGTCTGCTGGGGTCTGCTGGGCTCCACTTGGGTTTCTGCTCTCTGCACGTAGCTTGGAAACTATTTCATGGCAGTACACTGGAACAGTCATAGGGTTCACCTCTTTCAAGGATCATTGTCCTTCATTGCCTGATATATAGTGTCTTGCCAACCTTGTTCCATATATTTTTGTATTTTTTTCAAGGAGAATAATTCCCTGTGTTTTCCTCCATCTTCTCCAAAACTGAAAGTCCCCTGAAACAGTATCATCTTACTTTTTATTATATTTAAAATTGTCTTTACAATTTTAGGAAGTAAATTATACACTTAGATAATTTTAAGGAAACATTTTTTAAAGTAAAAACATAAAGTTATATGCTAGGTTACCTAAATAATGGAATATATTGTTCTGATTATGGCATTCATATTCCCACAGAACCCAGTTAGTATATAGCATTTGAAATAAGTAGTTCACCTTACTAGATCTCATAAATGACAAATTATAAAATTTCCAAACATATGTGATCACTAGCTTTAAATAAGGCTAAGTTATTGACTTCAAAATTTATTGTAAGAAAATAAGAGAGAAACAAAGTCTATCTATATATATCTCTTATGCATTTATTCATTTTTTTGTCAAGTTGTACAATCTGTTTCAATGGATTTGATATAGGCAAACCACTGGATCATCCCTGAGGAACTTCCCTAAGAAAAAAATGAAAGCTGAGATCAATAACCAAATCATATGACCATTTGGAGATCCAGTACTTCCACATGTCTTGCTGGGTGTGTCAAAACTGCAAATCTCTGAACATCCTTTTAGCTGAGCCACTTCTCAGTTATTTATGCACTTGGATAAATTTGAGAGATGAGGTAGTTTCTTCTTCTAGACAAAGAATGTAATTGCTTACTGCTTGCTTTAATAGTAGTGGGCATCCTAAACTCAGTGTTCCTCAACTGTAGTGCAAATTCACTGTGTGTGTGGCGTCCATGTGGGTCATACCATCCATATCACTTCTATGGGACATGTGGGTAAGAAGAACTGACACAAATGTTATAATGCTCATTTTGCTTGTTCTCGTTGGGGTTATTTGCCATGAGGAAATAAGGCCTTGGTCTCTGATCATGGGGTCTTGTGTCTTCTGTTTGCATCCATGAAACAGTTACATTCTATTTTGTAGATTTATTAGCTTTTAAGTAGGATAAAGTCAAATTCCAGACTGAATAATACTTTTTCAAAGTTACTACACTCCGGTATTTATCTTCTTTAGTTATATGAAAATGATAACCTTAGCAAAACTTCACTTTGTAGTTAAAGATTCAAAGACCTTTTCTTTCCTTCCTTCCTTCCTTCCTTCCTTCCTTCCTTCCTTCCTTCCTTCCTTCCTTCCTTCTTTCTTTCTTTCTTTCTTTCTTTCTTTCTTTCTTTCTTTCTTTCTTTCTTTCTTTCTTTCTTTCTTTCTTTCTTTCTTTCTTTCTTTCCTTCCTTCCTTCCTTCCTTCCTTCCTTCCTTCCTTCCTTCCTTCCTTCCTTCCTTCCTTCCTTCTTTCTTTTTTTCTTTCTTTCTTTCTTTCTTTCTTTCTTTCTTTCTTTCTTTTTTGTTTTGACAAAGTCTAGCTCTGTCACCTAGGCTGGAGTGCAGTGGCATGATCTTGGCTCACTGCACCCTCCGCCTTACCATTTCAAGCCATTCTTGTGCCTCAGCCTCCCGAGTAGCTGGGATTACAGGCATGTGCAACCACGCCTGGCTAATTTTTGTATTTTTAGTAGGGACAAGGTTTTGCCACATTGGCCAGGCTGGTCTTGAACTCTCG
>NW_016804209.1:1440922-1445615 GCF_001698545.2 Rhinopithecus bieti | reverse complement strand
TTCCTTCCTTCCTTCCTTCCTTCCTTCCTTCCTTCCTTCCTTCCTTCCTTCCTTCTCTCTGCCTCTCTCTCTCTCTCTCTTTCTTTCTTCCTTTCCTTCTTTCTTTTTTGTTTTTGACAAAGTCTAGCTCTGTCACCTAGGCTGGAGTGCAGTGGCATGATCTTGGCTCACTGCACCCTCCGCCTTACCATTTCAAGCCATTCTTGTGCCTCAGCCTCCCGAGTAGCTGGGATTACAGGCATGTGCAACCACGCCTGGCTAATTTTTGTATTTTTAGTAGGGACAAGGTTTTGCCACATTGGCCAGGCTGGTCTTGAACTCTCGGCCTCAAGTAATCTGCCCATCTCTGCCTCCCAAAGTGTTGAGATTATAGGCGTGAGCCACTGCGCCAGGCCTCAAAGACATTTTCAAAGACTGTTTCCCATGTGATTGTGGCAGAATTAAAATAAAAGTGTGGGTTAAAAATATAAATTGATTTTTCGCACAATAATCACTCCAACAGTCTAGTTCTTTACTTCACATTATTTGGCAGTCTTTCAAAATAAATTAACTAAATACAGTGTACTGTAACTTATCTGGCCAAATGTCTTGTATCTGAATTTGCATGTTTATATGTGGATATATGATATAAGCTTCTATGTGCCCAGAAGGAGAAAGATCAACTAAAAAAAGCAAAAAATTCAGCTAATAGAGGTATGATGCAGAATTGTAAATTTTATTTTTCTTTTCCAATCTGTATTCTCTCTCAACTTGAGAAGTATTTCGTGTTTTCCGTAAGGACACTTTACCATTCCAGTACTAATGACTTCTCTAATTGCATATGTATTTACTTTCTGTTAAATGCTAGGTGTTTCTATTTTATCTTTCCCGGTACTTAAATATAAAGACTTGAAAGGTGTCATTATCCATTCTTAAGAAGCATTTGATAACTGTTTGCTGAAGTCTTTCATTTACTTTGATATTTTGATCTCTTACTTCAAGCCATAACTAGTTCTAGGGCCTTTTGGTCCAGCAAGGTTTGAAACCACTTGGCAGTATTCAGTCCGTTTTGTTGAAATAACTATTTCTCATTTTCTATAATTTAAGAACCCTAGAAAAATTTATACCAAATTAGAATGGCATTATAATTTTAGAAAGTAAGTTATACACTTTGAAAATTTTAAAGAAGCATTTTTTTTTTTAAAGACAGAAACAAGAGAGACCAGAGATATATACTTGTCAATGTCTGATGAATAGGAAAAGATGATGACTGTTTAGGTTTGGCACACACATTTATCAGCTCCTTACTAGGAAGTCAAGAGCTTTGCTGCTTTAGAGACCAGGACTGGAGTCCTAGTCATTTACATTTTGTGTCATTTGGTCTAACTGTATTGTTTCATTTGGTCAGATAACAATAATGAGGAATGAGTATTTCCAAAAGAATCTTTCCTCTGCTCTGCTTCTTGTAAAATTATCCAAAATTGAAAATATCATCTTTCTCTAGTTCAGCCATGAGCTGCAAATCAGTCCTGCGGGCTCTATGATAACCTCAAATATATTTGAGAGAATTTATTTATGGTTCTAAATTAGACAGAGTTAGATTAGAACTGGATGTAAAAAGAACATACCCAATATTCTTAGCATTAGGATCAACATTGTTTTACTTAATCACAAAAACTCATTCATAATTGAGGGTCAACACCTCAGAATTTCAATATTTTGGGTTTCCTCTCTTTTACACTCTCCCGTTTAATGATCAATACTAAGGCAGGGATTGCATTAATTCCATCCCACATTTATAGCAATATTGTTTTACTTAGGATTTGTGGATATCTCTTGAGTTTGTTTCCTCCTTAGTAGTTAGGTTTTTAGGTAGAAAGCCTTTGCTAAGAAAACAATGCCTCCAGCACCTTTGGATGTGAGGGTGTTTGTAAAGTGATTGATGTGTTAAAAGAGAGTGTTTGTTTTAAGATTAATAATGGGTGGTCTTATTTAGGATACTGGCCATTATGTAGCTAGAACTCATCTTGGAAAAGAAATTTTCTTATTTCCATCTTGGTAGTCTCTTATAGAGTGTAGATGTATCTAGACTAAATAGTGTGGTGCTTATGAAAACTTGACATTTACTAAATTAAGAAAGAAAATGGTCTCAGTTTAATTAAATACGTTAAATAAATAAATCAGAATACATTAAATATTCTTTTGGAATCCCGGGAACTTCAAAGGAAGTAGACTCAAAGGCAAGCTTTGGGATATTTAAATGATACTTGTAGTTCACTTTCCCTTACTTATTTAAGACATTGGCGTCTGTATGATAGGCCTTCTTTCCATCTTGATCGCTGCCATCATCCCAACTGGCTCTGGTATTCACATGGATGGAACAGCTAATGGCATGGCCTATTCATTTGGGACCCTCTTCATCTCCTGTCACCATCTTCTCCTCTGTACCTGAGCCAGTGGCTTCCATACCCAAGCCACTCATCTTAAGTAGGAGAATAAACATTTTCACCTACCATTAATTCAAATATCCTACTCTGTCATCACAACCTCTTCTCTCTCCAGTGAACTTATTCAGCTTTCCTTACTCGAATAATTGTTTGACTTCATCTGAACCTTCAATCCACATATTGTCTATTTTCTTCCAATCTTCTCTCTCTGCCACATTTAATACATTTAATCCCCACCCACATCTAACATTCTGGTTCACCTGTCTAGCAAAACCCAGCTGAAGATGAACCCTGTATGCATGTTTTCCTGCACTTGCATCTGAATAGGATGTCATACAACAAGATTTGTTGTTTTCATAATCCATTTTTGATAATGACTTCAAATGGGATTTCAGCACTGCAGATTGTCTATCTCGGCTCAACAGTCTTTTTCACTATACTCAGATGGACTGATCTTAAATAGAAGGAGAAACAGCTTTTTTGTTGTAACAGGAGTCATGTTGCCAGGATGGGTGAAGCTATAAATATGTTTGTGAGTTGGCATAGGAAATATGAAATCAAAATGACCTCTTATTAGTTTAGGAGGATAACCACTCCATAAATAAGGGTAATATTAACCAGGCCTGTCATGGTGGCGTGAGTCTCCCAGCCTCCCAGCACTTTGGAAGGCCAAGGTGGAAGGATCACTTGAGGACAGGAATTCAAGATCCATCTGGGCAGCATAGTGAGACATCATCTCTACATAAAACAAAAACAAAAACTAGGTGAGTGCAGTGGCATGTGCCTGTAGTCCCAGTTACTTAGAAGGCTGAGATGGGAGGATTCATTGAGCCTGGGAGGTTGAGGCTGTAATGAGCCAAGTTCACGCCACTGCACTCCAGCCTGGGTGAAAAAAAATCAAACCGTGGATAGTTTTATATATTAGCTTAGTCCTTCCTATGAAGAAAGATTGTTAACATTATTTTCTACCTGTCTATTATAAATTATTACCCACAGTGGGTGAATTAGGAAACTTTGGTTCAGGTTTCTGGTATAAAGATCTGCTGATATGTGCTTCAAGTCATGAAGTGGTATTTTGACAAATGGCCAACACAACAGATAAAATCACCTGGAAAGTTGATGTCTCTGGGCACTTCCCTTCCAATTGAACTTTGAACTGATAGCCCTAAAACAACATTTGATCACATCACTTCTCTTCTGCAAACCTACCGTAGGTTCCATTGCCTGCTATATTATGTCTCAACAATAAAAATGGTTCTTCAAAGTCATCCATAATTTGATCCCATTCAGTCTGTTAAATATTATCTTTTACCATATATTAGACTTATTTCAAACCCTTCTGATCCTGTCCACTGCCTGTCTCCTAATTCTCTTTGCCCATGTCTCTCCCTTTATGAATCTGTGTTAGCCAGCTTGACTCAGAAACTGAGCAGGCACAAACTAGGAGCTGTAGGTAGAATTTCCTATTCATCTTTCCTGTTTGGAACCAGCTAATCCACAATCATGAGGCAGAATCAGCCCATGACCTGAGAAATAAAATTTGGAGAGAAGCATGTGGATCAGGAAAAGGAGAGAACATGGATATACTAAGTAGGAGTTTCGAGGGCTGACTTTCAGGGAGGCCATTCAAATTGGGCACGATAATAATTCAAGCTATTGGTCACCATCTGCTTTCTTCTATGATCATTTTCTTTGGGCTTGGAGAGGGGGCAATTCTCAGATCAGGATGGAGGACAAAAATACCAAATTCTTAACCCGTATTCTGAAATTGTGGTGGGCCATTTCTTAGTTATAACATGTACACACACACACACACACACACACACACACACATACACATAACTGAAGGTGAACTGCTAGCACATCCACACTTCCTTAACCCATCTCCCAACCTTTTGCTCTCACCCGTAGGCTAAACAGCTTTCCAGCTAAAGCGGAGGAGTGCTGGTAATAAAAAAAGAAGGGTTAGGAGCAAACATGGGACTCAGCACCTTTTCTTCCGCTCCCCAGAACACAGGGCAGATCTTTGTAAGGAATAACATGAAGGAATTATTTTTGCAGATTCAAGTCCTGTCTGGAACCCATTAGCAGCCTTACAGAGACGATGGACAGGGTATTATTGGCAGAGTGAGAATTTGCTGACAATCCCAACTCTCTTAAGGACACGAGGAAGATGTGGCAGGGTTGTTCAATTTATGTGTTATCTGCAAGGGTATAGAAGAGGGGAGGGAGGGCAGGTGAACCCCAAAGTGAGAGGAGAGGAGAGG
>NW_016804209.1:1432794-1440350 GCF_001698545.2 Rhinopithecus bieti | reverse complement strand
GAGTAGCTGGGACTACAGGCGCCCGCCACCTCGCCTGGCTAGTTTTTTGTATTTTTAGTAGATACCGGGTTTCACTGTGTTAGCCAGGATGGTCTCGATCTCCTGATCTCGTGATCCGCCCGTCTCGGCCTCCCAAAGTGCTGGGATTACAGGCTTGAGCCACCGCGCCCGGCCTTCTTTATATTCTTAAATCTTACCCTCAATATGTCTTACCCCCACCAAAACTCCTCTTGTCTTTTTGTCACAATTTCCTCAATGAATTCACTCTTTCTCTACACCTACTTCATTTTTAGTTTTATGTATATATTCCATCCATATTACTGAATTCCAGTATGAACCAGGAGCTTGGAAACACAAGGACTTTGCAACAGATGCCTTCAATCTTCATCTTGTTTAGAATCCCTTGGGGAAGACAGACAGCACAGTTACACAGAAGGACAGAAAGGGATGTCTTCACATTGAAAGTCTGGGCAGATGTTAAAAATTCATGGAGCACTGGAATGGTCCATTAGATCTCAAATGGCGAGAGGGGTCTTCTGTTGAATTCTAGCTTTCCTTTTGAAAGGCCAGATGGGTCTGTGGGATGTGAGATGAATACAATGGGCCAGAAGGAAATCCTGGCTAGAGGTGGAAGGAAATCAGAGGGTTTGTGGGTCAACTTTAGGTTCAGGATTTAGGTACAAATCCCAGCTCGATCAATAAGTCATAACTAGAAGGAAGCCCCTGTTTCAGTTTACTCACCTGTAAAACAAAAGTTGATCATGATCTTTCTTGGTTTTAGGTGATCAGAAATGATATGTAGGAGGCAATTTGTGTGGGATTAGACATAAAAGCATAAGCTTTACTTTTCAATAAATAAAAATCATGAATGAAACTTCTCGTAGTTTCCATTCTGTCTCTGGGGCTCTAAGTGAATAAAAATAGAAAAAGGCTGATATCTAACATGCCTATCTCCTTGACCTCTGCTCCTATGACACCTAAAATTTGGAATAATTGGAGAAACCCTTCAAGTTGGAAATAATCCTGAATTTATTTTGAAGCCTATGCTGTGTGTTTCCTCTGAGATGGAAAAACAGTTCTAGCATAGTGATGTTTCTTGGTTTTCCAGTTTGAGATAATCCAAAGAACAGGAATTTAGCCCATAGTGTTCATTAAATGTGTAATTCATTTCTTATTCCAAAAAAACTTTCCCCTTATTAGCAGCCCCACTATCTTCGGCACCTTCCTAACTTCCTCTCTGAAGTGATGTGCTAATAAGCTTAGTTCCCCATGGAATTTTTCTGACAATGTAGATGGTAAACTCTACAGAGAGTAAACTCAAGACCTGTTGACTTCGATAACAAAGTCCAAAACAAGGAGACTCTTCTTGGTGCTTTACGGGCACCTGTCTATATAAACACACTGCACTCCAGGTGAATACTATGCCCAAACAGAGACCATAGAGATGAACAAACTCACCTCCTGAATGGGGAAAAGATGAGCAGATCGACTCATAGGGCAATATAAAAATGACAGCATTCAGGATGATAAGGTTATTGTTGTCTCACTGTGGGGAAAATTTTACTTCTGTTGGTGTGATTTTTCTACCAACATCTTTTGATTACCAGTGTATAAGGGGTTAGAACTTTTGAAATCCATCCTGCCATTGTCATTTACAAAATCATTCTCTATTGTGATAAATTATAAAAAAGAAAAAGTGTACAGGGCCAAATGTTGCCAGTAAATCTACTCTAAGAATATTAGATGAGCTCTTTCTTTCCCTCTCAATCCTCCAGGCCAGACGATCAGAAGTGTTTGTAATAAGCAAATGCCACTGCTTAAAAATCCTGCCGAAAAACTTCAATAAGTTTTAAACTGGATTATTTTAAAGGTCAGCAGATACAAATGTTCAAAACCTAATAATTCCTTGAAATGTGAAATTTTGTGCTATTTTCTCCTGAGAATTTTTAACACCTTGAAATCAAATGGAAATAAGCAAAAATCATAAGCTCTTGGTAAAGGTCAAAAGATGAGGATCTCAAATTCAGTTCCTATCCACCAATTAAGAGTGCGTTGGAACTTGACATCCTGAGAAAGTGTCAGTTGGTTTGGAGAAAATTCATATATGCAAACCTTTCAGCTTCTCTTCAGATGTGATTTGCACTTCGGTGTTTGTTGAGGGGGAATTTCACATTGGAATTCTTGCTGAGTGATTAGAAAGCTCTTTTCTTTAATGGCATAATCTATCCTGGGAGAAGCAAAGTGTCCAGTTAGCTCCTGTTTAGCGTTGGTGGGATCCAGATAGAACCTCTGTTGCTTGTCACATTGCAGCACAGTGAACATTCAGCGTGAGGTGATAGCCACTGGCATCTGTTAATGATGGCTTATGGTGATCTTGTTCGTTGTTCAGAAAAGCTGTCGGAATCGGTGTGGCTTTGCTTGGTGTGCTCTTGTTGAACAGGTCTTACTCACCTGAGGTTAAAAGCAGGATGAAATGCTGTGTTCATGTTACTGCTGTTTCTTCTCTCCATTTCCTACATGCTGGTTCAATAAAAAAGAAAATCGGCTTTTGCCATCTGTTACTAGAATGGAGAGAGGTAAGAATGGTGGCGCTAATTTTCAAGGCATATTCTGCCCCCACCATCAAAAAAAGTGAAAATTTCCCATTGCAATTTCAGTAGAGGGTGTGCTAGACTTCTTTTTATATGGAACGAACTTTATGGTGGCTCACATGTTTGCTCCAGCTGTTGCTGCAGCGACGAACAGTGTTGCTGCAGACGCAGCCTCACAGCACCCGGCTTCAGCTGCCTTGCTTATCTTTTGTTTTTTCCTGTTGGCTTCTCCACTCCACTCCTGTGAACTTGGACCAAGGGGGGTGGGAGCCAGGGGATAAATACCCTTGGCTTTCGCATCTTTGGGTGGATAATCAGAGGCACATTATAGGTAGTACCTCGGAGAGTTCCCAGTTAGGTTACCGGGTAAAATACAAGATGCCTAGGAAAATTTGAATATCAGGTAAACAACAATAAGGTATAAATATGTCCCAAATATTGCTTGAGATATACTATTAAAATGTAGTCCTTATTTAGCTGGCATGCAAATTTAGCTGTGTGTTGGGTAATTTTGTTTGTTTTTTGTTTGTTTTGAGACAGGGTCTAGCTCTGTTGCCCTGGTTGGAGTGCACTGCAGCCTCGACTTCCTGGGCTCAGGTGGTTCTCCCATCTCAGCCTTCCGAGTAGCTGGGGTGACAGGCATGTGCCACCAGGCCACGATAATTTTTGTATTTTTAGTAGAGATGGGGGTTTCACCATGTTGGCCAGACTGATCTCGAACTCCTGAGCTCAAGTGATCCACCCACCTTGGCCTCTCAAAATGATGGGGTTACAGGCATGAGCCATCGCACCTGGGAGATGGGTATTTTTATTTGCTAAATGTGGCAGCCCTCTTGCCAAGGGTATTGAGACATAGACATCCATAGCAGTAACCAGTGCAATACTTCATTCTTTCCAATCTCCTCCAATTCTAGTTCTCTTGCCTTACATCCTCCAATACACTATCCAGGAGCAAAGGCTAGTCTCAGGTTATGCTTGTTTGGAAACCCAAACTAAAATATAAGGCTGACTCTAAAGTACTGTTGATTATAATCCACTGGAGTTATATTTGAGTCTTGGTATTTTCTAAATAATCCACATGTCTGCCAAGTTCTCTTTTATTGATATATAATAGTTGTATATATTTTTAGGGTACCTGTGATATTTTGATACCTGTATACAGTATGTTCCAGTCAAATCAGGACAGTTGGGATATCTGTCACCTCGAATATTTATATTTTCTTTGTGTTGGGAATATTTTAATTATTCTCTTCTAGCTATTTTGAAATATATAATAAATTAGTTTACTGTAATTTTTCCACTGTGCTATTGAATATTAGAACTTATTCCTTCTATCTAACTGTATTTTTGTACCCCTTAGCCAACTTCTCTTCATCACTTCTATTCTTTTCACTTTCCAGCCTCTGATATCCACTGTTTTACCCTATCTCTGTGAGATCCACTTTTTTATCTCCCACCTATGAGTGAGAACATGCAATATTTGTATTTCTGTGTCTGGCTTATTTCACTTAACACAGTGAGCCCCAGTTCCATCCACGTTGCGGCAAATGACAGAGTTTCATTCTTTTTATGGCTGAGTAATATTTCAGTGTGTGTTTGTGTGTGTGTATATATATATATACACATTATGTATTACGTATGCGTATTATGTGTATATATACATATTATGCATATGTATTATATGTATTATGTATATATGTATTACACATATGTATTATATATATACATTACGTATATATTTGTTTGAAATTAAGAGAACATTGATTAGAACTGCTAAATTAACATTTTGTGAGGGTCCAGACCTGCCCCCTTCACCCATGGAAATCTGTAATTTCTGAGATGCTACTGTTCTTATAGTTACATCTGTTGTAAACTGTTGATTCTGTGAATGAGATCGGTTTATGGATTATTTCACCCTCCTGCCTGCCCTGTGTTAGTTCTGCCCACTGGTAATCCAGATATGAAAATCAGCTACTTACTCAATCCCCAACCAAGAACTGAAAGCCAACTCCAACCAAGAACTAACCAGCTAAACAAACAAAATCACAAGAAGAATTGATACAAGCAGTAAACTTTTCAATTTTTAGTTTGTTTTGATTTTAATTTTTAATTTTATGGGTACATAGTAGGCGTATATATTTTTTGGTCATATGAGATATTTTGATACAGGCATGCAATGTGGAATAAGCACATCAGGGTAAATGGGGTATCCATCCCCTCAAGCATTTATCCTTTGTGTTATCAACAGTCCAATTATACTCCTGTAGTTATTTTAATTTTTTTAACTTTTAAGTTTAGGGATACAGGTGCAGGTTTGTTATACAGGTAAACTTATGCCATGGAGGGTTGTTATATAGATCACCCAAGCATTAAGTCTAGTATCCATTTGTTATTTTTCCTGATCCTCTCCTTCCTCCCACCCTCAACCCTCCGAATAGCCCCAGTATGTGTTGTTCCCCTCTATGTGTCCATGTGTTATCACAATTTAGCTCCCATTTATAAGTGAGAACATGTAATATTTGGTTTTCTGCTTCTGCATTAGTTTGCTAAGAATAATGGTCTCCAGCTCCATCTGCGTTCCCACAAAGGACATGATCTGATTCTTTTTTATGGCTGTATGGTATTCCATGGTGTATACATACTGCAGTTTCTGTATCTATTCTATCATTGATGGGTGTTTAACACGATTCCATGTCTTTGCCATTGTGAATAGTGCTGTAATGAACATATACATGCATGTGTCTTTATAACAGAATAATTTGCATTCCTTTGAGTATATACCCAGTAGTGAGATTGGTGGTTCAAATAGTATTTCTGTCTTTAGGTCTTTGAGGAATCACCACATGTTTTTTAGTTCCTTATAGATGCTGGATATTAGACCTTTGTCAGATGCATAGTTTGCAAAAATTTTCTTTCAAGAAATTGTTCCATGGCCCTACAAGTAGTAAATGAAAAATCCAGGATCCAAATTCTACGTATATTTGAATTCAGAGTCCAAATGCCTGGGAAATATTTGGGAAATAGAGATGTTGCTGAGCCTAGTGGGTAGGGACGTGAAACTGGTCAGAATTAGGCCTCCTGGTGACAGACTAAGGAATTTTGAGAGTTAGTTAATGTAAAATTTACTGTAATTTCTTTTTTCTCTCTAACTATATGTTGATAAAGTTCTTGTTGATAAGATTTGAACACTGTAGACCTAAATCTTAATTTGTCATAAATCATGTCCCGTCACTGATAAATACTTATAAAGGAAAACTTGAATCTTTAAACACAATTGATGTCCTGACTCCAGTTGCAAACTTAATTTCCCATCTCAGTTCAACCATTTGGAATTACTGTGGTTAGTATGGTGACTAAGCTGAGGAACTACGGTTGCTGCTTTGATAATGATTCAATCTCATTTTGCTTACATAAAACAAAAATTCTCACCCCATAGCAAACTCAAGGGAAGAAAGGCAAGTTAGGAGAAACATTAGACATTGGAAAAAGGCTTTGCATGTTATTGCTGAGATAAAGACAAAATAACTCTTTGGCTTGGTTTTAATACAGGAGTCATTTCCTTATGGTCTCTGAACTCTAACTTCTTAAATATCTTTAATGTTGATTAGCGAAAGATATTATTAGTAGGTAAGAGGCACAGAGCCGCATTGTATTTTTGACTTCTGTTGATGTATTCTTTTTAAGCCCAAGAGAGAAAACTGAAACTTTATTTTAGATTTTAGAATGAATCTTTGATACCTGTTCATCCATTATGGAGACAGTCAACTTTGTATTCAACATCAAACTGAATAATTTTTATTGCGCTATCGCCTCTTGGAGTGATTTCTTTTGCAAATTGTATCTCCAATCAGCTTATTTCATTAATGTTAAAATGTTGTTTGGGTGAATTTAGCTTTTCATGTATTTTGGGGAGAAACATTACTAAGAAGGGTATATACATTTGTTTTCAAACCTGTAGTTTTATGTATTTAGCAAAATTGCTTCCAATTACATGTGTGTTGCAGGTAGAGCTGCTTGCACTATTCTGTTAATTCTGTTGTAGGTATGTTTAACTTGTTCTTTGTTCCTGGTATTTCGCAAAAGATTGGGCCTAAAGGTGGCAATGAAGAACGATTATACCACCAGGAATTGAAAAACTCTTCTCCACCTTTGTGAATGAAGTCTGGAGTGACACAAATCTTGTTTGAAGAGCTTACGGTGTGGTGCTGGAGAATTAGTTTTTGATTATAAACCTCCTTCCCTTTCTTAATCAGATAAACTGTCTGGCCTGAAACACAGGTCTTTTATTTTCACAGACAGCTCTGTTTTCTTTTCCCAAGAGGTTTTATACAGCATAAGGACGTATTTCAGTCAAAGAGGAGAGCATATTCAATTTGTATAATTTCATTCACCTTATAATAGTTGTGGGAGAGGAAACTATATACAACTATATATATATATAGTTATATAAATTTATTTTGGGACTATCTGAGGTGAGAAAATTATTTGCATCTTAACTAATTTGTTGAAGTATAACTAGACTATTTTATTTTAAAAAAGGTGTTTTGCCAATTTTTCAATGGAGAGTCTAATTATAAATGGTTAACAAAGTCTCAAAATATTCCTTTGCTGCATCACTATTCATAAAGCTTATAATTATAAGCTTAATTATAATGGTACAGACATAGCTCTTATTTTGTAATAATAATTATATAGGTTATATTTAATTTTTTTACTTGACATTTGTAATTTTTGACTTTTTTATGTTTCTCTATGGCTGAATAGCTAAAAGATACTCTAATGTCATGACTCTAATTATTTTCTAATAACTCTAATATTTTTTAAAAATTTTTTAATAATTAAAAAATAGTTATTATATTTTTAAACCAACTGTTCACCAAGTGTTTGGCAACAAAATTGCTGTTTTTCTCCCCTTTCTCTCCCTCTCTTCCTTTCTTCTTTAGCTTGTAAAGCTTCTATAGATAG
>NW_016804209.1:1419786-1432707 GCF_001698545.2 Rhinopithecus bieti | reverse complement strand
GTTATTATATTTTAAACCAACTGTTCACCAAGTGTTTGGCAACAAAATTGCTGTTTTCTCCCCTTTCTCTCCCTCTCTTCCTTTCTTCTTTAGCTTGTAAAGCTTCTATAGATAGCTAGCCTATAAATAAGAGTATTTTCTTTGATATTATCATAATACATAGTTTCATGATTGTATTAGTCTGTTTTCATGCTGCTGATAAAGACATACCTGAGACTGAGCACGTTACAAAAGAAAGAAGTTTAATGGACTCACAGTTCCACATAGCTGGGGAGGTCTCACAATGATGGTAGAAGGTGAAAGGCACGTCTCGCATGGCAGCAGACAAGAGAAGAATGAGAACCAAGTGAAAGGGGTATCCCCTTATAAAACCATCAGATCTCATGAAATTATTCACTACCATGAGAACAGTGTGGGGGAAACCACCCCCATGATGCAATTATCTCCCACCAGGTCCCTCCCACAACGTGAGGGAATTATGGGAGCTGCAATTCATTGAGATTTGGGTGGGGACACAGCCAAACCATATAAATGACTCTTCTTACATGTTTTGTAAATGCTTTATTAACAGATTAGCCAATTTATTACATTTACTTACAAACAATTATTTTCTTGTTTATGAAATATGTTTATGATATATGTAAAAATGGAGACTTGAAGAAGGCAATGAGGCATCCTCTAGTGTGGTGGGCACTTCTGTGGGGCTTCAATGGTCTCCACCTGGCATTCACAGTTTTATAGACTCCCCTCCCCTTGAGTAACTTGCTTCTAACCAATAGAATATGGTAATATTGAAGGGATGCTACTTTTGCAATTAAGTAATGAAAGATTGTGACTTCTATCTTGCTAGTGACACTCTCTCATTGGCTTTGATAAAGCAAGTTGTACATTAAAGAGGCCCATATAGGAAGGAACTGAGAGTAGCTTCTGGTAACAGCCAGCAAAGAACACTCAGTCCAGAATCCTCAAGGAAATGAGTCCTGACAATACCCATGTAAGTGAGCTTGAAAGTGGATTTATCCTCAGTTGAGCCTTTGGAGGAGACTTCAGCCCTGGTCAATAACTTGATCCTTGTGAGGAGGCTCTGAAACAGAGGTACCAGCTAAGCTGTGCCTAGATTCTTGGCTCACGAAAACAGTAAGAAAATACATGTGTATTGTTTTAAGATGCTAGGTTTTAAGGGTAATTTGTTACACAGCAATAGAAAACTAATAAAATTGTTTATATTTCATTGTTTCTTTTCAAATCTTTTTCCTAAGGAATAAACATATGCATATTAAAAGTGGGGTAATGAAAACACAATTTTGTTTTCTGATTTTTTCCATACATTTCTATGATGCTAAATAATCCTTCAAAATCAGATTTTTTTTTTTGTTTTTTTTTAGAGCCAGGGTCTTGCTCTGTCACCTAGGCTGCTGGAGTGCAGTGGCATGATCATAACTCACTGTAGGGCTCATATTGCTGATCTATGATTTTTATTTAGCATATTAATCTAAAACCTAATTACTTAGATTAAAAAACATTTTAGAGGATGATAAATCATATTCCCAAATTCCATTCTGGGAAGATTGCACTAATTTCTTCTTCCTACTGGAGATGTGCAAGACTCATTCCCTTATCCCATAACGGTCAATGATGCTATTATAATTATTTTTCTTATTTAACAACTTAATAGGTAAAGAATTTTATTTATTTTAACTTGCATTTTTGATTTCTAACAAATTTGATCAAACTTTTATAATCTGGTTGGCTATTTACTTGGGTATTCTATTCTTAGTGAAATTCTGAGCTGATATTTTCATCTTTTTTATTGCATTTATCTTTTAAATTGTTAAATTGTTTTAAGAATGATTCTCCTTTAAAATCATTTTATTAGATTTTTATTAGAGAGTATACAAACAGTTTTTTAAAATAATGTATTTTACTTTGAAAATCATTGTTTTAAAATTACATTTACTTTGACCTTGATTTTGAACAAAGGGAACCAACATATTTTGATTTTTTTTTGTTTGTTTTTTTGAGACAAGAGTCCGCTCTGTCACCAGGCTGGACTGCAGTGGCACAATCTTGGCTCTCTGTAACCTCTGCCTCCTGCGTTCAAGCGATTCTCCTGCATCAGCTTCCCTAGTTGCTGGGACCATAGGCGCGTGCCACCACGCCCAGCTAATTTTTGTATTTTTAGTAAAGATGAGGTTTTACCATGTTGGCCAGGATGGTCTCAATCTCTTGATCTTGTGATCTACCCGCCTTGGCCTCCCAAAGTGCTGGGATTACAGGTGTGAGCCACCGTGCCTGGCCATATTTTTTTTTTTTTTTTTTGAGATGAAGTCTCGCTCTGTCACCTAGGCTGGAGTGCAGTGGCATGGTCTTGGCTTGCTGCAACTTCCACCTCCTGGGTTCAAGTGATTCTCCTGCCTCAGCCTCCCGAGTAGCTGGGACTACAGGTGCATGCCACTACACCCAACTAATTTTTGTATTGTTAGTAGAGATGTGGTTTCACCATCTTGACCAGGCTGGTCTCAAACTCCTGACCTTGTGATCCACTGGCCTTGGCCTCTCAAAGTGCCGGGATTAGAGGCGTGAGCCACCACGCAGGGCCAATATATTTACTTTTTAAAATCAGCTTATTTCTCTCTCTCACACACACATGTGCACAAACACACAGACATACACACATACACACATTCATTGTTGACATTCCATCTACTAAAAATAGAATGTCAAACAGTCTTTATTAAATATGGATCATAGGCATGGTGCTTTTTATTTATGTTAGCATCATAATGTATATCCCACTTAATATTTACAACAACCCTGTCTAGGTAGGCATAGGAGGTTTTATTATTCTACTTTATCAAATTAAATGCAGCTCAGAAAATGTACATAGTTGACCCAAAGTTATCGAGCTTAGTAATTGGTGGAGTTGAAGACCAATTTGGGTTTTCTGACTTTATATCCAACACTTTTTTCTTCATGATTTTTCTCCATATCCTATGTCTGGTATTATTCTAGGTATTGAAGGCTGTAGACAAACGAGGGTGGGGTGCCTGTATTTATACTGTGCTACGTGCATTAACTCATTTAATTCTTACAATTCTGTAAGGTAATTATTTCCTAATTTTTATAAACAATGAATACAAGTCTCAAAGAATTATTTGTTCAAGTTTATAAAATCAATAGAGTGTTTTATCTGGTTCTTAGGCAGATTATATTAAGCCTGTGGTCTTCTCTTCTACCATTTAGAAATGATTTAGCATATGGAACTGGTGGAATTTCATTCTAGAGCCATTTTCTCTTAATACTTCTATTTTCCCACAGTCTCTGCACTTTCTTTTCAGGACTCTTCCACCAGTACAGGAGTTTTTACTGGGGCTGAATTTTTCCTTTGGTCAACATCTACTCTCTGGCTAGGGTTTATGTCAGGCATTGCCTCTTCCAGGAAGCCTGGTCTATCTTGAACTTCCTTTGTCCCTGTTCAGACACTCTGCATAGCTCCATCATGGCACTTATCTCGTCGTATTTTCTTTATCTGTTTAAGTATCTGCTTAGGCACCTTAGATTGGATTTCGAGAGGTCTTGGAGGACTGCTTATGATTCATTTCCAATTCCTTGCCTAGGACAGTGCCTAGCTCATTGCTGGTATTCAATATATGTTAAATGAGTGAGTCAAGGGATGGATGGAAGGGATGCTTTAGCTGGGGGATTGCAGCTGGCTCATCAGTTGTTCCGTAAAGCATAGGAATCTGGGGTGCTTCCGATGTACCTATTTTTGATATTCACTTGTAAGAGAATTCCATAAGAAAGAGTCAGAAGAAAAGTTTGTTTCAGTCTCTCCCTCCTTCACTGTAGAGTATCTATTTGAAGCATTTAAAATAAAGTCCAAAAGAGCAAGATAAAACAACTTAAATGTGACATTTAGACTAAACACCTATTCCAATTATTTACAATATTTATAGAACAGAGAGTTAGAGGGGGTGTGTGTGTGTCTTCACATTTTTGTATTTTATGCAGGTAGTGAAAGTCTTAGCAGTAAGAATGAGGATTGTATCAGCCTAGTTACTCCCTGCAAGGCATTTCTGGGGATCCCATAAGGTTCTAAAGAACAAAGTTGGAAAGTCTGTGCCACAGAGGATACACATTTTACTTTTACTTTTTTGTTGGACAAATCTGAAGTAGTCATAAATTCTGTCCATGAGCATGGATATGTGTATATCTACCTATGGTATTTATTCTATAGATAAATATAGGGTAGAGTTGTTTAAATACTAAACATAAATTGCAATTCTTGTTAGTTTCTGCAGGAAGAAATTGAAGGCAGTGATAATTATCTTCATCATGTTCTATAGAAGAGAATTTAAAAACTTTTTTCTGAAAAATTAAAAGCATTGAATATGAACTACTAATTACACACTAAATATACCCACATGCACACTCACACAACTAAAATCCATTCATTTCTTTTGGTTAGTAGTTTACCTGTGACTCACTTTTAATTTCTTTTTTAGAGCTCTCCCTATGTTGCTCAGTGTGGCCTTGAACTCCTGGGCTCAAGGGATCCTCCCACCTTGGCCTCCGAAAGTGTTGGGATTATAGGCCTGAGCCACTGGGCCCCGCTCCTGTGACTCACTTTTAAATTAAAATGCATGAGATGAGATGTGAGTAGCCTGGAGTAATTTCCTCTTTAGTGGACTTCCCAATGAAAGTGACCGATCTTTCAACTTCAAAGCACCAGAAAAGTTGTAAACAATTAAACTAAATCAATAATTAAAACTGAATAATGACATATTACAAAACGTTAGCCATATCGTAGCTGAATGTGTGTTGAAATTGTGTGGTGCAGAGTAGAGCCACGTGTGCACATTGGCCCTATTTAAAATGGTGTAATTTGGAGACATTTCTTGAGAAATCAGTTGGGTGAATGCCAGTTTTGATCAAAGGTGAAGCTTCTGGCAGAAGGCTATAAATCCCTAAGATCCTTGGGATATTTACAGCAGTTATCTCAGCTGAAGAATTTGACAGATACACAGAACATGTTGATATGATTAATGAGTGAGAAAGACTTTTAAAAAAGAAAGAATTTCAAAAGGATGAAACTTCTGAATGTTAATATTGATGGTTCTATTTCAGGGTCAAAACATGTATATAATAAATATTCATGGGTGTCTCCTTTCTTACAAAGACGCAAAATGTCATTCTCAGAAGAATTAGATGTTTGAGAAAATTCTAATTGCAGTAGGTATTCTCTTTAATTCCTAACGGAATCCTATACCCCCCAAAAATATGAACTATCTGCATGCCTGTTAATTTTCATTCAGGAACTGGACCGTACAACTAGTCACACACAGGCAGCAGCACCATCTAGCTAAATTCCGAGGTAATTCATGACAATTTTGCTTCTGGTCTGTAATTATTTCAACTTTTCTCTTCATCTCTAATGATACTGTATTATATAGATGTTTTTGTTTTCTCTTCTTAAACTCAGCCTTTGGGGATTTTAAAAATCCCTCTTTAAATAGTATAATGTGGCAAATGAAGTCCTACTCCTATGAAGGAGAATTTATTAGTTATTTAAAGTACATTTAGTTATATAATAAACATGAGGCTCTGATTTGGTTTGCATATTTGGGAGGCTGTTCCATGGAGTTGCTAAAATTCCAAGGTTAGTTGCCTCTACTTACACTTGAAATACATTTTTGATGGTCAGGACTAGGTTAGGGTAAGTCAACATCTTTAAATAGTACACAAATCCCCAACAGATCAACTCTGGCAGGCCTTGAATGCCAGGGTGAAGAGAGAACACAGTAATAGAATGTAAATGGGTTGGCAGATGCTGGGGACAATGGCAGTATCTGAGAGTCAGAAGATGGCTTTAAAAAGGAGAATCAGCCAGGCGTGGTGGCTCACGCCTATAACACCAGCACTTTGGGAGGCCAAGGCTGGTGGATCCTCTGAGGTAAGAGTTTGAGATCAGCCTGGCCAACATGGCGTCTCTACTAAAAATACAAAATTAGCTGGGTGTGGTGGCACATGCCTGTAATCCCAGTTACTTGGGAGGCTGAGGCAAGAGAATCACCTGAACCCTGGAGGCGGAGTTTGCAGTGAGGCAATATAGTGCCACTGCACTCCAGCCTGGGCGACAGAGCAAGATTCCATCTCAAAAACAAAACAAAAGCCAAGAGACTTAAAAAGGAGAGTGTGGAAAGAGGAGATGGAGACACTGAACAGAGAAATCAGGCCAAGGGATAGACAAGGGTTGACCCAGGGGACAGAAAGAATAAGAGTAAGGGAGGTCCAACAAAGAATAAAAAAATAAAGAGGGAATAGTAGAAGAAAGCCGAGAATAGAGATTTGTTTTCACCTTCAGAATTAACATTAGTATGTGATACTACTTATTTATAAACCAGGATCCATAAACCAGAACCAAATCAACACTGTTGATAGCTAACTAGGCCCACTAACATTCACTTTTTTGGTCTTAACTTGATAGGTAGAAATTTACACCAGTTGACAAGACATTTTGAAATACGAAGTTAGTGCTTTTTTTTTTTTTCATTGTCAAGTTCAGTTTACATCCCTGCAAAGAAAATTACTTACAGAAAAGTGAGATTTAGTATGAAAATATGTCCTGTATTACTAATCTTTCCTTTTCCATAGTCGGAGATGCTGAGATGTTCACGGGTGGCCAAAAGATGTTGAGAGATATTCATAGCTTCCCCCGTGGGAATAGAATGTTTTGATGTATGAAATCACATTTCAAACGGCTGTTCTTACAGACCTCTAAGTGCCTTACACAAGGAGGCAATTCATAGCACACACATGCAAGGATTTTTGGCAGTTCCTTAAAGTAAAAAAATTTAAACGGCAGAGGGCAGGGGTGGGGGGTGCTTTTACAAGTATATTTGAAAAAGAAATGTTTTTTAATTTTATTTTTATTTTGAGACAGAGTCTTACTCTATCACTCAGACCAGAGTGCAACGAATGGCATGGCATGATCATGGCTCACTGCAGCCTTAACCTCTCAGGCTCAAGTTGATCCTCCCACCTCATCCTCCAGAGTAAGTGTGACTACAGGTGCATGCCACCACACCTGGCTAATTAAAAGAATTTTTTTTTTTTTTTTTTTTTTGGTAGAGATGGGGTCTCACTGTGTTGCCCAGCTGGTCTCAAACTCTTGGGCTAAAATGATCCTTCTGCCTCAGCCTCTCAAAGTGCTAGGATAACAGGCATGAGCCACCACACCGGGCCAGAAATGTTATTTTAGAGATACTGTTTAACCAAAATTTTTAGTACTTTTAGATTTATGTAATAATAGCTTTATAAAAAATGTTTACCATTTTTCACTTAGTAATGTGTGTCACCGACTGGGCATGGTGGCTCACGCCTCTAATCCCAGCACTTTGGGAGGCCAAGGTGGCGGGTCACCTGAGGTCAGGAGTTCAAAACCAGCCTGGCAAACATGGCGAAACCCTGTCTCTACTAAAATACAAAAAAATTAGCTGGGCGCAGTGGTGGGTGACTGTAATCCCAACTACTCGGGAGGCTCAGGCAGGAGAATCACTTGAACCTGGGATGTGGAGTGAGCTCCGTCTCAGTGAGCTGAGATCGTGCCATTGCACTCCAGCCTGGGAGACAGAGCCAGACTCTGTGTCGAAAGAAAGAAAGAAAAGAAAGAAGAGAGNTGTGTGTCACCGACTGGGCATGGTGGCTCACGCCTCTAATCCCAGCACTTTGGGAGGCCAAGGTGGCGGGTCACCTGAGGTCAGGAGTTCAAAACCAGCCTGGCAAACATGGCGAAACCCTGTCTCTACTAAAAATACAAAAAAATTAGCTGGGCGCAGTGGTGGGTGACTGTAATCCCAACTACTCGGGAGGCTCAGGCAGGAGAATCACTTGAACCTGGGATGTGGAGTGAGCTCCGTCTCAGTGAGCTGAGATCGTGCCATTGCACTCCAGCCTGGGAGACAGAGCCAGACTCTGTGTCGAAAGAAAGAAAGAAAAAGAAAGAAGAGAGAGAGAGAGAGAGAGAGAGAGAGAGAGAGAGAGAGAGAGAGAGAGAAAGAGAGAAAGAAAGAGAGAAAGAAAGAAAGGAGGAAAGGAGGAAGGGAGGAAGGGAGGAAAGTGTGTCACCTACTTTTCTCTTTAATTCTCAGCAACATCTCTTTGGCAAGTACAGATCAACAGCTCCCTCCCCACTTGAACCACTTTTGTTTTATACCATATGCAGCATGTGCAGAAGGTAGTTCTTCAATGACTGCCTTTACTACTTACCAATATTCTTTTGATTCTCTTTGATTCTCAGTTTACTGTATAAGTCATCACATTCTCCATATTTTGCTCAGGAAATAGTCTATCCTGATTGCCATTTGTACTTCCAGATGGCTTTTTACTAATGTCTGTTCCGCTATGAACTGATAATTAAGATATGAGCAGACAGTGAGTTAAGACTTAACTCCTTCCACACAATTTTTTGGAAACATACTTTGATAGAAATTATTCAAGGAAAGAAATCTCCAAGATCCCAAGGTATAAAAAAGATACAATAGGCAGTGGAATATACATTTGTAGATGAAACCCCCTCCATCACTACAGATGTCTACTAGTAAGGCAGCCCTATTCAGGCCCTTTGCAGAATCTCTGTGCAATTTTTAGCATCACCACATTCAAAGCCCTGCAAGGATTTCTCAGTAGGGCCTGTGCCATGTGGCCCAGAGAATTGTAGAAACTTGTAGTTCTGGCCCCTTCTGCCATGTCCCGGTGTCTCTTCTAGGTCCTTCACATGAATCATCTTGTTTAATTCTCACAGCAATCATATCCAGTAGGTTTCATTATTATTTCCATTTTGCAGATGAGACAGCGGCATAGTACTTTTCTCAAGGTATCTCTGTTAGTAGGCAGCAAAACTGAAATTGGAACTCAGGGCATTTGATTATTAAAAATCATGGATTCACTATCAGATTATACATGTAATGTGGTCATTTAAATATAGAACAATAATGTTTCTTTAAAGGCATCTATGTTCTCTTTCAATGAATTGGATTGACGAATAGGCATTCTTGTGGTAGTAAGATTCTGTGCTCAACATTATATAACTATATATGTTATATATATGTTAGCTTTATAGAATATATAAACTTTATATAAAGTTAAAGAGGCAAATTGCCTAAATTAGATTCTAAATTGAATGCATTGTTTTCAAGGTTCTGTCTCTTTAGACAGGTTGACATGAAGCAATTTTGTAGACGCTGCTTTTTAACACGTAACTAATCTATTTTCAATTTTAATGAAGTTTTGAAATGATAATAAACTTCCTAGAGCAGACCACAGGACCAGAGTCTTTCTTCGGAATCAATGGACAAAGTCAAGGACAATACACTTTGTTACTATGTGAGATTGCAATTCTTGAATTCTTAAATTTGTTTGAGTGTTTCATTCAGTGAGTTTTAGACTTTAAGGACTGTGATGGTTAATACTGTGTGTCAACTTGATCGGATCGAGGGCTACAAAGTATTCATCCTGGCTGTGTCTGTAGGGGTGTTGCCAAAAGAGATTAACATTTGAGTCCCTGGGCTTGGGCAGGCAGATCCACCCTTAATCTGGTGGGCACAATCTAATCAACTTCCAGCGAATATAAAGCAGGCAGAAAAACGTGAAAAGGGGAGACAGGCCTAGCCAGAAAAACGTGAAAAGGAGAGACAGGCCTAGCCTCCCAGTCTACATCTTTCTCCTGTGCTGGATGCTTCCTGCCCTCATCACTGGACTCCATGTTCTTCAGTTTGGGGACTCAGACTGGCTCTCCTTGCTCCTTCAGCTTGCAGAAAGCCTACTGTAGAACCTTGTGGTCATGTAAGTTAATACTTAATAAACTCATATATATATATATATCTCCTATTAGGTCTGTCCTTTTAAGAGAACCCTGACTAATACAAGGACATACTAATTTGGAGTGTTTCTAGAGTTGAGAAATGTGTGTTCCACATTTTTGGCATTTTCATAATTCACTATCACAGAGGAAAATGTGTGAGGTTGCAGGGGATTGCTGTGTCTACCAGCATCCCACGCATTTGCGGGATGGACCTAAATGCTCCTAATGAAGACAGGCAGCTACTCAGGTTGTTGATTTGTTGGAAGTGATAATTCACCTTAATTTAACACCAAACCTTCGTGTTCTTGGGCAGAGATGATATTTAGATCCTGCTCTCCAGTGACTTAATCTTGTGGCAAGGTGGAAATGTGCAAAACTCACTCTGATATCTTGTGGGTAAATGATGGCTGAGCAAACCAATCGATGTGCTATGGGTATATACGGCAGGGGAACTTTACTTATGATGGAGAATGCTTCTGGGGACTGTCTTAAGAGATAGAATTTGAACTGAATTTTAAAGGGTATGCAGCACTTGAGAAAGATATATGGGAGGAAATATCATTGTGTAGGAGGAGTACTAGCTTTGGGATCAGATGGGCCAGGCGAAGAAGAGTGTCCAAGTTCTTCACTCTCTGTGTAATATTGGGTAAGTTTCTTCACCTTTTCCCACCTCACTTTTCTCATCTGAAGAGAGGGTAATAATATTTGCATCGTAGAGATTTTGTGAAGATGAGATCCTGAAAGAAGAGTCTAATATAGTACCTGGGATGTCACAGACAATTTGGTAACCCATGTGAATATAAGTTGACACATTTTCAGTATTTTGCTGGAAAACTGATACCTGATAATCAGGATTGAAGAACTTTTGCTCAGTCATTAGCTATTTCTCATTGCTTCTTAAGTGATTCTTACGTGGTTTGCCAATCTTCCTTTTCAAAAAAAGAGATCCTAGATTATTCTGGAAATTAAGGTTTTCAAGGAAAAGCAGGAGTTGAATAGGGGCAGAAAGGTTAAGAGCAGACACAGCCCTTTTGCAAGTTTTTCACCTATTTCCTATGTAATAAAAAGCAAAATCTGCTTTGTTGAATGACTACTCTTTTATGTGGGAGGTAAATATTTTTATTCCTGAAGGAAGAGAGCAACTATTGACCTGTGGACGAGGGTAGTTACCTGAAAGTACAGAGAGTGGGCTGTGAGTCCGCTGCTGGGTAGTCCAAGGTGGCGTAAAATGATGAAATGGAGTGAGAATGCTTTCTTCCTTAGTCCTCACAGGCAGGTCGAAGGAATCTTGCTTTTAAATGAAATGAAAACATCATTGAGAATGTCTGCCAGGAGATGAAGAGGTTTTGGTCTCTGAGTGGATCTAGCCACAGTGAGGCCTGGGGAGCACTGACTCATCTATTTGAGTGACTAGAAATGGAGCATGGTGCCCAGAAATTAGGTCAGAGCCCTTGGCTGTGAAGGAGAGGGTTTTCAATGTGTGTGTGTGTGTGTGTGTGTGTGTGTGTGTGTGTGTGTGTATCTGCAGATATACATATATCTGTATATATGTATTTCTGGGATCATTGCCTAACTATGGAAAGCAAATAGATTTTGTAGGAATTTTCTCCTGGACTTAGATTTTTCAGTTGAGGAATCAATTCAGATTAAAAAAAATACATACTATTTTGTCTTAATAAACAATTTAGTCTGAGTAATACTGGGTGACATCTAAGTTACTAGGATTCTGTCCAGTTTTTGCTGCTTGAAAGCAGTATTTCTTTATTATTTGGTACACATTTTAAAAAAATAGATAACTAACTTGAGTACCTCTTCCAATGAATTGTTTTTGGCAAGATGGGAATTGGGAATAATTATATGAAACAAAATTTATCCTGGAAGTGTTCTATTAAGAATCTTCTTTAGTCATTATTATGTTAAAGATCCTTCTTATCAGAGAGTGATAGAGTATTTTAAGTGGCTTATGTTTAAAATTACTTCCCTTGTAAAAGATATTCAGATACCAACTGTGATGTTTAATGGAGATATTTTCAAATATGTGACTTGTAAGTTAGGAAGTATCTGTCTTGGTTGAAAAGTAGTTCCACTGAATGTGTGGTTGTCTCTAATCATTGGCATCATAGGATCCTAGGCTTATTCTTGAGTCCTTTACCTAAAGGACTTGGAGAATAACAAGATTTTTTAAAGTTAATGTCAAGAAAAGAGAAACTAGGAGAGTCTTGGTGGAAATTCTTCCCAATAGTTTGCTTTTAGATACGAATCTTGACTTTATGGCATTATTGTGTCCCATTTTATCTGAAAAAAGAATACTATGAAATCCACAAAAGTTCTTTAAAATATTTTATCATTTATTTAAAATAAAAATACAAGGAATCTGTTATAAAATACTTTGGTTCTGGAGTCAGTGAAGACAACATTTTTCATTCGCTATATGGTAATTGTTTTTTAAATGATGCCACGAATATATATATATATGTGTGTGTGTGTGTGTGTGTGTGTGTGTGTGTGTGTGTATACGTGTATATATAGTGATCTTGGATAAATTTGTTAAAATTTTTGCCAGTTTCTCCAAAAAATAAAAGCTATTTTTAAATTTCTCCTGTTCAAACATAGAAACTTAAGTGAACTCCGAAAGATAAGTAATTCCATATTCCCTGCGAGACATGGAGGCTCTTTTTAAACATTGTTTTAGTTTTAAAATGATATACAGAATTGAGTGATTCCTGAAACATGACTTATTACATCAGATGTACATTTCTTTTAGAAGCAAAATAATTGCTGACACTGGATATAACACTCAGGAAAAAAACTGAATTGTTCATCTTCTATTAATGCTGTAGATGAGGTGTGCTGAATGGTTCTTTTAGCAGGCAGATATTTTAAATTCATTATGAATAATTTTTCTTTTGGTTTTCATGAACTGTAAAGTATATATTCTATTATTCTATTCTGGAGTATGTTCTATAGAATATAATAATAACCTTGTTTACTTGACAATGACATTAAGAAATGATCTGTTTTTATTCCAGAGGCAGGAAGAAGGGAAAGCTACATTTAAA
>NW_016804209.1:1405688-1419595 GCF_001698545.2 Rhinopithecus bieti | reverse complement strand
GTTCTTTTTAGCAGGCAGATATTTTAAATTCATTATGAATAATTTTCTTTTGGTTTTCATGAACTGTAAAGTATATATTCTATTATTCTATTCTGGAGTATGTTCTATAGAATATAATAATAACCTTGTTTACTTGACAATGACATTAAGAAATGATCTGTTTTTATTCCAGAGGCAGGAAGAAGGGAAAGCTACATTTAAAAATCATATTTCACCCAATTTGTAGATCTCATACAATGTTTTGATGGCTATATTTAGAATGTATGTATTATGTATACATGTATATATTATATGTGTAATATGTATATATATATGTGTGTGTGTACATACACACACACACACAGACACACACACACCTGGAAATTTGTCTTAAAGTTTTTGTCAATGTAAAATATACTTACAGAAGTCCTTGGGATATGCACTGTGAAGAAAAGAGATTTTTAAAAATTCCTGCTTTTGTGGAATTAACATTTAAGCTGGAGAATACAAATCATAACAGATGTGTAAATTATGTAGTGTGGGGGAGGGTGAGAAGTGCTGTGAAAGAAAGAACAAAGGAAAAATCGGGCAGGGGAAAGGGAGTGAAATGAATTTTTTTTTTGGGAGAACACATTTTTTCTTTATTTTCTTAGACTGGTAACTCCTTTGACAAATAAAGACAATAGCTCAAAATCTAGTGGTAGGAATGGTGCAAGTGTATAAGGCAAAAAGCAATAATGCAAAAGAGAAACAAATAATCTAAACTTGTTTCTATGGTTCTATGATCTTAATGTGTTTATAAACATGAAATCATTCCTTTAATGGAATCTTTTTCTTCTAAACCCTGTAGGTGAACACTGTGAGTACTGATAGATTCTTTCAAAGTGAGGGTGTCAGATTATTCCTTATTCCTGTTGTGTACACTTAGAGGCAAATGTCTGCTAATTTCCAAATGTAGATGAAGACTTAGATGTAGAGATACTCATTGCATCAGATGCCCATCAATGGAGGAAAGGATGTGTAAACTATTTGGAAATTATAGCCATATTTGGAAATTATCCAGCAGGTAAAATATTTAGCTAGAATTATATGTATTGTCATGGAAAACTTTTGAGGACATAACATTAAGTTTTGAGAAAAACGAATTTCAAAATAATATACTTAGTAAATTGATATTAAAATAATCCAAACAAATCAAAACTATATATTGGTATACATATATATGATTAATCAGTTTGTTTTTACTAAGTCTTTAGTCAATCTCTGTATTCTAATTGAAGATCCATATCCTTTTTGATGTGAAATGCTATCATATAATACATTCTTTTATATGATTTGGATCTGTATCCTCACCCAAATCTCATGTTCAATTGTCATCCCCAATATTGGAGGTGGGGCTTGGTGGGAGGTGATATGGTTTGGCTGTGTCCTCACCCTAATCTAATCTTGAAATGTAGCTCCCATAATTCCCATGTGTTGTGGGAGGGACCCAGTGGGAGATAATTGAATCATGAAAGTGATTTTCCCCATACTGTTCTCCTGGTAATGATTAAATCCCATGAGATCTGATGGTTTTATAAGGGAAAACCCCTTTCACTTGGTTCTCATTGTCTCTCTTGTCTGCCGTAATGTAAGATGTGCTTTTTGCCTTCCACCATGATCATGAGGCTTCCCTAGCCACATGGAACTGTGAGTCCATTAAATCTCTTTTTCTTTCTAAATTACCCAGTCTTGGGTATGTCTTTATCAGCAGCATGAAAATGGACTAATATGGGAGGTGACTGCATCATGGGGCCGGAATTCTCAGGAATGGTCTAGACCATCCCCTTGGTACCATCCTCATGATAGCGAGTGAGTTCCTGCAAAATCTGGTCAGTTAAAAGTGTGTAGCACCTTCCCCTTGTCTCCTCCCTCTACTCTCTCTTGCTCCTGCTTTCACCATGTGAAGAGCCTGATCTTGCTTTGCCTCCTGCTATGAGTAAAAGCTCCCTGAGGCATCTCTAGAAGCAGATGCCTCCATGCTTCCTGTACAGCCAGCATAACAGTGAACCAATTAAAGCTCTTTACTTTATAAATTATGCAGTCTCAGGTATTTCTTTACAGGAATGGGAGAATGGGTTAATACATTCCTATAACTATTTGTGTCTATAGCTCCCTGCCTTGTCTTGCCTGGCTTTATAACCTGTCTTCCTTAATGGAATGTTAGAGGGCATAGTGTAAGCAGAAGCTTTAAATGTCCTCATGTGTTTTGCCTGACCTCTTTCACTTTACTATTTTGCATTAGAAAATTCAAGTCCTGGTAGCTGATGGTCCCAGAGGCAAAACAGTTAGAATGAACCTAAACTGATTTATAGCCTGAAGTGGAGCTACCTTAGCTGCCCCATAATATCTTGACCAATAAAAATGAATGTTCTAAGCCTCTGTTTTTTTTTTTTAGATGGAGTCTTGCTCTGGCACCCAGGCTGGAGTGCAGTGGCAGCATCTCGGCTCACTGCAACCTCCGTCTCCCAGGTTCAAGCTATTCTCCTGCTTCAGCCTCCCGAGTAGCTGGGACTACAGGCACCCACCACCGCGCCTGGCTAATTTTTGCATTTTTAGTAGAAATGGGATTTCACCATGTTGGGTAGGCTGGTCACAAACTCCTGACCTCAGGTGATCCACCCACCTTGGCCTCCCAAAGTGCTGAGAATACAGGCATGAGCCACTGAGCCCGGCCTGAGTCTTTGATTTTTGAGGTTGGTTGTTATGAAGCATTATTGCAGCAATAGCTAAGTGATACAATATGTTCAGATGTGAGTGTTTAGAAAAAGATCAGGAACAATAGTTACCAGACTATAATATTTATATCTGAGAATTGGGATTGGCTGTGAAGAGGTGTATTAGTTCGTTTTCATGCTGCTGATAAAGACATATCCAAGACTGGAGAGAAAAATAGGTTTAATGGACTCACAGTTCCATGTGGCTGGGGAAGCCTCACAGTCATGTGGGAAGGTGAAAGGCACTTCTTGCTTGTCGCAAGACGGAATGAGAGAGAAGTGAAAGCCAAAACCCCGTCTAAACCACTAGATCTTGTGAGACTTGTTCACTACCAGGAGAACAGTATGGGGGAAACCACCCCCATGATTTGGTTATCTCCCACCGGGCCCCTCCCACAACACTTGGGAATTATGGGAGCTATAATTCAAGATGAGATTTGGGTGAGCACACAGAGCCAAACCATATTAGCAGGATTATAATTATTTTCCCATACTGCTGAATTCATTTTAATTAATTTTTTTTTTTTTTTTTTTTTGAGACTGAGTGTTACTCTGTTGTCCAGGCTGTAGTGCAGTGGCTGATCCCAGCTCACTGCAACCTTCACCTCCCAGGTTCACCTGATTCTCCTGCCTCAGCCTCAGAGTAGCTGAGATTACAGGCATCGGCCACCATGCCCCGCTCATTTTTGTATTTTTAGTACAGATGGAGTTTCACCATATTGGCCAGGCTGGTATCAAACTCGTGACCTCAAGTGATCTGCTGGCCTTGTCCTCCCAAAGGGCTGGGATTACAGGCGTGAGCCACTGCCCCCAGTCTTGATTTTTAAAATTTAATTTAATCTTTGAATAGATAATACATTTTGTATGATTCAAACATCAAAACAATATTAAACATACTCACTAAGAAGTTCATCTCCCACTCTTTGCCATCCACCCCATTGCTGCACCCTATACATAATAAATTAGTATCTTGTTTACCTCATCAGAGTTTTAAATTCATGCTCTTATTTTCCCTCTTTATTACGTGTGTTTTTTTCTTGACTTTGTTTTTTTCTGTCATTAGCATATCATAGAGATCTAGTTATTTTAGCACATGTACACCTTCTGCATTCGATTTCTACAAGTGTCTAATATTCCATGGTGTAGAAGTAATTTATTCAGTCAGTCCAGTATTTTTGGGAACTTGGATTATGTCTAGACTTTTTCTACTACAAACAATGCCCACAATGAAAAATCTTGCACATATTCTACAAGTGTGTCATCATCTGCAAATAAAGTTTTATCTTTTCTAGTTTTAAAAAAGTTGTGCCGGGTGCGTTGGCTCACGCCTGTAATCCCAGCACTTTGGGAGGCCGAGATCAGGAGATCGAGACCATCCTGGCTAACACAATGAAACCCCGTCCCTTATAAAAATACAAAAATATTAGCTGGGCATGGTGGCGGTCGCCTGTAGTCCCAGCTACTCGGGAGCCTGAGACAGGAGAATGGCGTGAACCAGGAGGCGGAGCTTGCAGTGAGCTGAGATCGCGCCACTGCACTTCAGCCTGGGCTACAGAGTGAGACTCCGTCTCAAAAAAATAAATAAATAAATAATAAATAAATAAATAGTTGTATTTTGTTTTGAATTTACACATAATTGTACATATTTAAGGGGTAGAGCGTGATGTTTCTATACATGAATACATTATGTAGTGATCAAGTCAGGGTAGTTAGTATACATCACCTCACAAATTTATCATTTCTTTGTGGTTAGAGCATTCAAAATTCTCTCTTCCAGCTATTTTGAAATATACAATACATTATTGTTAACTATAGTTATCCTACTGTGCAGTAGAACAACAGAATTTCCTTTGCTACTTTTATGCACCAGCTTTTTTTCTCTTACCCAATTGTTTAGCTGAATACTTTTAATACAAAGTTAAATAGTAGAGTTGATAGTGGCCATCCTTAGTCTTGTTCTTCTTGTGTTTCTCCGTTAGGAAAGATGCTAGTGTTTGGGCTTGCTAATCTACAATCATGTACCAGGTCAGATCTTTGCCACAAACAGTACAATGAAATTAAGTAACTAACAAGAGTTTAATGAAGAGAAAACATTTATAATAATGTAGGCAGGATTAAGGAACCAAAAGTTTCTCCAGCGCACATATTAAGGAAGTGCCTACTGAATCAGTTTTATTACATATTTTAAAATTAAGAATGGAGTCAAATTGATTAAACAACTTTTCAGTATCCATGGAGATGATCCTAGGATTTTGTTTTTAGATCACGAATAGAGTAAGTTCTATTAAAATAACTTACTGAATCTCTTAATATTGAGCCATCTTTCACACCTAAATTTAGTGATTATGTCCAAAGTTTTAAAACTTCATACAAATGGAATAATAAAATAGGTACACAAATACACGTGACTTCTTTTGTTCAATGTTGTGAGATTTCATCCATTTGTGTGTAACTATCTATATGTATATCATGTAATATACTCTTCCATATTTTACTTTGCAAATATTCTATTTTATTCTACTGTTGGTGAATATTTGGGTTATTCTAGTTTTAGCTACTTAAAAATACTGCTGCTGTGAATATTCTTAGACATGTCTTTTGATGTACATAATGTACACTTATCTATTTACCTAGAAATAGAATTGTGGGGATTTTAGATGTACTTATTTAATTTATTTTTGGGGAATTCCTAACGTATTCTGGGTATGACTCCTTTGTCAGAAATATGTTTTAATTTTACTTTTTTAAATTATCATTTATCTCTTCAAATACTTAATGATGTCTATTGACAAACAAAATGTTTAGTTTTATGTGGGCTAGTTAATCATTGTTTTCCAATATGATCGGTGCTCCTTACCCTGTTTATACATTTTTTTAATCCAAAGTTTCTGAAGAATTTTCTTGTGTTGTTTTCTAGAACTGCACTGTTCAATACTGTACCCAGTAGCCTAGGGTAGCTATTTAAGTTTAAACTTAAATTACAGTACATTGAAAATTCATTTCCTCATTTGTACTAGTCATGTTTTAAGTACTCAGTAGTTACAAGTGGCTTGGTGGCAACCCTACTGGACATTGCAAATAGGGAACATTTCTATAATCACAGACATTTCTATTGGACAGCACTGTTCTAGAAGCTTTTGTTATTTTCTGTTCACTTTTCGATCTACAATCCATCTGAAATTTTTACGGTAGAACTACAGCAATTGGCTTTTACAATTTAAACAATCGGTGGTTTACAATTAGGCAAACCACCCTAAAACATAGTAGCTTAAAACAGCGATTTCATTTAGCTCACAATTCTGTGAGATGGCTGGGATGGCTGGGTTGGCTGGGATCTCTTCCACATGGTCTGTCATGCTACGTCAATAGGCTGGTCCAGGATCATCAGATGATGGTCTCAGGGTTTCCAGCAACAAGAGGGCAAGTCCTAATGCATGAGTGCTTTTCACAACTCTGCGTATGTCGCACTTCTTATTGTCCCTTTGGCTAAACAAGTCACGTATCCCTGCCTAGATTTAAGAGGATAAATAACTAGACTTCACTTCTGATATAAGAAAAGACGAAATCATGCCACAGAAATGCATAGAGGAATGGGTGAGATGTGTGGCCATTTTTGCAACTAATATTAGTGAACTATGGGTCAACATTATTTTTTCTGTATGCCTATACAATTGGCCTGCCATATTTATTGAAAAGACCATTTATTCCCCACTCAATTGCAAAGTTCACTTTAAAAGAAATAGCTTATCTGGGACTGCTTCTGAACACTTCATTCTGTTCCACTGCATTTTTTATCTATCTTTGTGTAGATAATAAATATTTTAATAATGAACACTTCATAATTTATTTTGATATCTGACAGTGTAAGTCTTTTAGGCTTGTTGATTTTTAAAGAGGGTCTTAGCTGTTCTTGGCCATTTGTATTTCCATGAAAATTTTAGGGTCTATCTGTCAATTTCCACAAAAAAAAAATCTGTTGAAATTTTTATTGGGATTTTATTGGATCTGTAGATCCATTTGGGATAATTTGTCTCTCTGAGTTTTCCCATCTATGAACAAGGTAGATACCTCTGTTTATTTAGGATTAGTTTTATTTCTGTTAATGTTTTTTATTTTGCTCAATAGAATTCTTATGTCTCTTCCATTACCTTTATTTTTAAGCAATTGAAATTTTTTTTTTCATTCTTTTCTGTTTATGTTTGGAATGTTGTTACACTTTTTTCATTAACTTTTTGAAAATGTTTTCTCCAGTGAGCTTTTATTGTCTACAGGAAGGTTACACCATTCTTTTTCATCACTTTCTTACTGAGTTTGACACAACTCTCTTAATAAATAAAATATCAGATAAAAAATCAGTAAGGATACAGGATATCTGAGTAATACAGAACAAAATTGAACAAATGGACACTTGCCTGAAATCTTTGTATGGAGGCAGAATATGTTCCTTTTATTCTATCTCTATTTGAAGAACATGAATTTTCCCACCTGGCAGCAGGTGGTTCCAGCAGTGTGGATATGCTGAGGGTGAAATGAAAATGTGTCATAGTAGACATCCTGGTGCTCCCTTCTCTGTTTCAGCAAAGGCCTTAATAAATGGCCTCTCTCTGTTTTCACTTTTTCTCCGGCTTTCAGACCTTACATGAATACAGAAGAATCTCTATCCCCAGCTCTGAGCTTTTCAGATCTCTTCACATTCTTTATTTCCAAAATATTGGACTCACCTTTAGAAGTTGGATTTTGCTGCAGCTTTCAAGTCCAGATACATCTGCTATCTTTTGTATTTTCTGAACTTACTTTTTGCTCACTTCTGGGTACCTTCTGGACATACTGTCTCTACCCTTCCACAATAATCGTACTCTGTTCAGTCTCAAAACAGTCTTCTCACAGGTAGGGACTTCTCCTTTTGGTGGGAATATTTGATTAAGGTTTCTGGGGGCTTCCTGTCCCTAGGCACTTTTACACTTTTGTTCTTTCTCAAAGTATGTTTTGGTATTGCCTCTCCAGCACATACATACTATTTGGAATAGTACTAGAACTTCCTATATTTTATTTATTACGTGAGTAGTGAGAATTAATCATATATTGTTTCTACAATTGAAGGAAGGAAAGAAGAAAAAATGCTTTATTTCTTAAGCTTTTGAAGAGGAAAGAAGACATGGTTGTAAGTATCTGTGGGCTGGGCATGGTGGCACATGCCTGTAATAATCCCAATATTTTGGGAGGCTGAGGCCAGTGGATTGCTTGAGCCCAAGAGTTTGAGATCAGCCTGAGAAACATGGTAAAACCTTGTTTCTCCAAAAAAATAAATAAATAAAATAAATTACGAAAAATTAGCCAGGGATGGTGGCATGCGCCTGTGGTCCCAGCTACTAGGGAGGCTGAGATAGGAGGATTGCCTTAGCCAGGGAGGTCAAGGCTGCAGTGAGCCATGATGGTGCCACTACACTCCAGGCTGGGTGACAGAATGAGACCCTGTCTCAAAAAAGAAATGAATAAATAAAAATCTATGATGTGGTACTTAGCCAAGTCTTTAAAAGAACATTTGTATTATAAATTGATGGAAACATAAATTTGGTGTTTAATCATGATACACACTATCCCAATACAGGTTCTTGCTGCCAAGTAGTGGTGTTAACCAAATTTCTCCCAACCATTCCATTTACTTTGGCGACAACTCTCAGTTGTTCTACTTTTAAAATGTCTTTAATTTAAAACCCATAGTTCTCTATTTCATTAACCGATTTTATCTTGATTTTAGTGCAGATCAAAATAAATTTTGTTGTGTATCAAAAATGAAACCAGCACATTTTCTTTTATAGGGAAGTTTATGATTTTCTAGAGCCTTATGATATGATTTTGAGGCAAAAGTTTACAAATATTTTCTTTGGTTCAATTTCAAATTAATGAAATTTATAAATTGAGTTTTAAGCCATTTATGTTATTTTTCAGTGTGGAACCTAGATAGAAATTCAATGATTAACCCCTGCTCTGACATAACTCCTTCAGAGATCAAAGAATAACTTGTTAAGCACTTAGAAAATAAACAGCTTTGCTAAAAGCCATACAATCTTGAACCATTTAGAATTTCCAGTTACCTGTCAGACTTTGAACTAGAGAAAAGGGACACGTTTAAAGGACTGAACAAAACACCTATCTAACTTCTCTACTGACAATGATGAAACATTAAGTCATAGATATCGTGCACGTGAGTGTTTTACTCAAAATATTACAATACAGCTTTCGTGATAGTTTTGGAGAATATTTACATTATTGTAATGTTATTTTTCTGAAAACAAACGATCTACATTGTCTCAAATGTTGGTAAACATTGGGATCTGATCTTTTCTCCATATTGTATATTCTTAGAGCATGTTTTATACTATTCCAGTACTTTGCAGTTTAAATGATTTAATTATTTTGAAACAGTTTGTTTAATGTCTGTTTTGTCCAGCTATGTCATTAGTTGCACAGAAAAAATTACGTCTGTTTTTGTCAAAAAATATCTCCACTTCCTAGGACAGTGTCTAGCACTCAGTGTCTATTTATTGGCTGACAAACATTGAGCTGTATAAAAGTCTGTTGAAGTCTTTGTAACATCTGTGAGTTAGGCATGTGATGAAGAGCTTAAAATCAAAAATCACAGATAAGCACTCTAATGTTCATAGGTTTACTCAAACTCTTTTTCAGAGGCTGCTCTTTCAATAGCTTTTGCAGTTAGAATTTCCATGTAACTGCTAATAAATAGCACTTACTATAAATGTACCTCCCTCTAAAATATGCTGCTCTGTTTTATCTTTTTCTTTTCTAGTATTTTGCACCATTATATTATCTTTTCTATTAGACAATGGGCATCTTTAGGGTAAGGACTTGGTATTTCCAGTAAGGACACAGAAATATTTCTTGATTAACTGATAGATTGAATGGATAAAAAAATCACCAGCCCATTATTAATATGAATGCCCTTATTAAGTGGATTCCTACATAGAAAAGAATTAAAAAGCAAAAGTTATACTTTGATTTAAATATATTGCTTCTGGTCTTCTCTATGTGGAGAGAAAAATTATACAATACTTAACATATTAAAGAATGATTTGTTTATAAATAAAACTAGCTCAAACTCAATGTTCAAGTAAATTCTATCATTTAAGCTCTCTCTTTAAAAATAAACTATCTTTAAATTTACAAATACATATTAGAAATGTCTCAAATTTTGAGAACTAATGTTGGTGATTGATATAGTTTGGCTGTGTCACCCCCCAAACCTCATCAATTGTAATCCAAATTGTAATCCTCGCATGTATTTGGGAGGGACCTGTTGGGAGGTGGCTGGCTCATCGGGATGGTTTCTCCCATGCTCTTCTCATGCTAGTGAGTAATTTCCCACAAGATCTGGTTGTTTAAGTGTCTGGTACTTTTCGCTTTGTGCTGTGTCTCCCTCCTCCCCCAACTTTCTGTTTTGCCTGCCCACCATGTAAGACGTGCCTTGTTTCCCCTTCCCCTTCTGCCATGATTATAAGTTTCCTGAGGCCTCCCCAGTCATACGGAACTGTGAGTCAACTGAAACTCCTTTCTTTATAAATTACCCAGTCCCAGGTAATATCTTTATAGCAGCATGAGAGCAGACAAATATAGTGATTAATCTGGGTAAAATCATCTTGTTGTTACAATTTAACAAGACTACTATTCTCATGAAAATTATAATCAGACTCTGAAGGGATTTTAAAGGAATACTTTCAAAAACCATTTTTAGTGATGATTGTTTATTGAAATAAGTGTATAATGTTTCTGGTTGAATACTGGAAGGAAGGTTGGCTGACAAATTGTAATAAGTCTCAATACAGTATGAGTATAAAATACTTGTGCAATACCTCTGAATTTATAAAGTATATTTTCATGTTGCATATCAGAGAATTTTCAAAACCATGTGAGTTATTTAGTATCTTCTTTATTTTACAAAATAGAAAACTGAAGTAACAGAGGCATTAAGGGGTTACTTGTGACCTCCTATTTTTACACTACAGATTTTACACCCTAGTTTTTTTGATGAAAGGTGGGACACTGTTCTTTCGGTTTGAATAGGTGTCTTTCCTGCATAAACAACACAGGTTAGAATGGATGGTTTCTTACATACAGGGATGTAGAAGCTAAGTACTACAAAGCAGTGTCTCTACCACCCCCAGATAGAATCAAAGGTCAATAGAAAAGGGAACAGAATCTGCCTCACATTGTGGTTAAGTTCTCAAAGGTGTTTAAAAATGCTTTCTTCAATTTAACTTCTTTTTTTGTAGCATGAGCCTCTTAGCCACTGAATTGTGGAGTTTTATTGGTGTATACAATCACAGGAGAAAAATCTGTAAAATTTTGAAAAATCTGTTGTTTTCTCCTTTTCCTCAATCAGATTCTCTCTCTCTTTCTGTCTCTTCCATCATACACACATATCATGTAAAATATATGAGATACTATACAATTAATCATTTGTTTGCTTATCTACCCATTGCTAAGATATTAATTTTGAGGCCCTTGTTCATTGAGAAGTTGGTGGGACATTTGGAAAGGAGTGCTTTTATCACAAAAGAGAAACTTCAAATAATGTCATCTATATAGATATTGGATTTTTACTTTAGTTATAGTAGGATTTTATCATGCAATATGCTTTCTTTTACCAGGCATATGGCTTGAGAAAAGGATTTGAAAGGAGTGGTGCATCCAGGGTCACTTAAGAGCTTCAAAATGACCCTTGAGGGCAACTGTGGCATTTAGATTACCAAAAGAAATAAATATGTCTAAGAAAATTTCAACTTGTTATTATCTAAATTTAAGACATTGACAAGCATTTGACCTTGATGGTCCCAGTAAAAAGTGATGGTAAGTGTATGAAGAAGTATTGCTTTTCTTTGTTTCTCTTCTTTCTCTATTGCCCACACTTAAAGCAGCATTGAGTAAGATTAGAAGTTTTTTTTTTTCTAATTTATATATAATAGTTTTACATAGTTTTAGAACTTTTGATTGTAACATTCTCAATGCTATCAGAAATGAAAAGGGCAGTATTCATTTCATGTGTTGAACCGCTAACATATTCATCATTTAAATTTGTGTTCATAAGGTATAATAAAAGTGTTAGACATTTTATAATTCTAATTTCTTTCATGTAGAGGGTCTCTAGAAGGAATGTTCTAGAAAATGATACCATCACCTCTCTGTGATATCCCAATTTATTGTAGAACTTGGAATCCCATGTAAAAGAAATAAAAAATATTTAGTTTATTTTGGGTAGAATTAAGAATAAAATAATAAAATTTGTGTTAATATTCAGTATTTGACTAGGCAGAAATTATAGAATCTTCTACGTAATTTTAAGATCTGATTTACCATCTCATTGCCAATTAATTATCAATTACTTAAGCAAATATTGCACAACTGTTTGCCAGGCTCTTTTGTAGGCTCCTGTGATTTATAGGTTAATAAAACATATAAATTCTGCTCACCAAGCATTTATATATAAAGTGTACGAACATTTGATACATACTTATACTGTGTTAAAATGTATGTAAACAGGCCAGACTCAGTGGCTCATGCCTGTAATCCCAGCACTTTGGGAGGCCGAGGTGGGCGGATCACTTGAGGACAGGAGTTCAAGACCAGCCTGGCCAACATGGTGAAACCCTGTCTCTACTAAAAATACAAAAAAATTAGCTGGGCGTGGTGGCAGGTGCCTGTAATCTCAGCTACTAGAGAGGCTGAGGCAGGAGAATCGCTTGAACTCAGGAGGCAGAGGTTGCAGTAAGCCAAGATCATGTCATTACACTCCAGCCTGGGCAACGAGAGTGAAACTCTGTCTCAAAAAAAAAAAGTATGTAAACATTTAATAGATTTTATAACACAGCAAATAATGCCAGTGGTGCATCTAAAAGGCTAAAGAACCATTGGAAACACAGCATATAAAGTTACAGTGTTGGAGAGCCTTTTATTCATTATCCAAAAAATATTTTGTGAACTCACCAAAGATGGAAATGCTATACTGAAAACTTTCGGTACTGATTTTAGTGATTCTAAGAATCACAGAGTTGTAAATCATATAAATGTAATAACCTGGTATGGAAGATGGATGAGGAAAACTCAGTAACAACACTAATCAATGCAATTCCTGTGATAATCATCAATAATGTAGTGCATGTTTTTTTTTCTTGATGAAGTGGAATTGTCAAGCCATAGAACAGTGTGGTTTATAGTAGCTAGAATCTGCACACACCAGTTGGGTCAAGCCACAATGTCCCTGAGGGGCATCATGCTCTACTGGTCAAAGGAGAGTTGAAAAAGAAATGTTACTGCCCCCCCGCCCCCAGGAATGTTGTTTTACATGGTGGTTTCAGAATGTCTCTAGAAAAAAAAAAAAAAAAAAAAAAAAAGCAAATATTTTATTTAAATATAAAACATAACTTCACCAAATAAATTGTATATCCTACCTTAATTTTAAAAACATTCTTGGTGAGGCACGGTGGCTCTCGCCTGTAATCCCAGCACTTTGGGAGGCCGAGGTGGGCAGATTATGAGGACAGGAGTTTGAGACCAGCCTGGCCGACATGGTGAAACCCCATCTCTACTAAAAATACAAAAAATAGCTGGATGTGGTGGTGGGCACCTGCAGTCCCAGCTACTTGGGAGGCTGAGGCAGGAGAATCATCTGAACCCGGGAGGCAGAGGTTACAGTGAGTGGAGATGGCACCATTGCACTCCAGCCTGGGCGACTCTGCCTCAAAAAAAAAAAAAAAAAAAAAAAAAAAAAAAAAAGTAGGCTTTCAAAATATTATAAAATGATGTATTTATATACTTGTATTTTTGCATTTAGAAATATGTTGAAAAAAGAAAAAAATTAGGTGAATTTAAGAACATATAAGAAAGATTTAAATATCTTCCTTCTACATGGACAACTAATAGAATTGATGGTTATTTAAATGACTGTATCTGATTGTTTAGACACATTAAGTGAGGCAACTTAGCTCAGATAAAGTCACTCCAACAATCCCCTTCAAAAAGCCAGCAATTCACCCAACTTAACCATTTTAACAAAAAAGAACCTCTGTTCCTGTTGCTTTTATCACAGAATCGGGATGTCGGGGGTGAGAGACAAACTATAGAACAAGCTTTTATAAACATACAAAATGATATTTTCCT
>NW_016804209.1:1383691-1405418 GCF_001698545.2 Rhinopithecus bieti | reverse complement strand
CCCTTCAAAAGCCAGCAATTCACCCAACTTAACCATTTTAACAAAAAAGAACCTCTGTTCCTGTTGCTTTTATCACAGAATCGGGATGTCGGGGTGAGAGACAAACTATAGAACAAGCTTTTATAAACATACAAAATGATATTTTCCTTTAGAATGGGCAAGGAAAGTTTCATTGAAAAGAACACATCTCAGGTAAAGCTAGTTTTACTTTTATTCTTCATCTTCTTAAAGCTGGCTGTAGAGAAGCTCATTGTGTTGCCTTATACTTTTTGTTCAAGGCACCTGAGCAATACACAATGTATCACTTATCAGTAGAACAAAAGACTCCTTCATCAGTCAAACTCCGGGGAAGAGGACAGCTGCAGACTCAGAACCACACTAGGCAGGTACTTTGCTTGAGACAGAACGGGAAATAGACCATTCATGTGGACCTTCATGTCTAACCCTATTTAATTTGACTCAGGCAAGATTAGTCTCTTTCAAAACATATCTATGTTTAATGGTAATCTTAGATGTTTGTTTCTTATTAGAGACTTGGTTCAGAAAATGCAGAAAGCACTTTGTATTATGTGGGTTTTGCAATAGAAACAATGGCTATTTTTATTTAGGTGAAGAGTGCTACTGTAGATAAAGATTTCTACATTGTAGAAAATATCTTTATTGCAAAATTACAATATAAACTTTTTTTTATCTGAATGTAAGAGCAAAGAAAATCAGGAAGGTTTTTTGCTATTGATAGTGTAAATGAACATTAAAAGAAAAAACTTTCATTGTCCTGCAAAGACACAATTAAAATTAATAGTTTAATCCAAATACGAATCTTATCATTGAATATATTCTTTTTCCTTTAATGTAGATATATATATATATCCTTTTATGATTCTAAGTTATACTCAGATTTCCATTAAATTAAAAAAATCAGTTTGGAAGGTTATTAAAATGTAGAAACCCAAATTCTTGAGAAATTATTGAAAGGAATAACTGTTTCCTGAATAATTCAAGGATTTCTTAGCTGCTATGTAGGCTACCCCATATGGGAATAATTTAATACAGAATATTTCATGCAAGTCAGCACCAATCACATTTTTCTTTCATTCTGTTTTGTGTGTCTCTGACATAAATGTTTGAGTAATCACACATTAGAATAATAAAATATATTGATGCTTATGCCGTCATTTACTCCATGACAATAGTATAAACAGAATGTTATCATGTATTTGCAGTATGAATAATTACAGGACCCCATTAATTTGGGGTGCTCTTGGGGAAGAAAAGAGAATCTATATTAAAAAATTTAGGAAAACAAGAAAAATTGACAAACTACTTACAAGTATAGACTGACTCTTAAGTGACTTAGAGACTTAAAGACAGGGCATACAGAAGTTCTTGTTTGAAAAAATAGTTCAAAATTGTTTATAATTAGCATATTCACTTTTGCCAGTAGATGCCTCTATCTGGTTGAAAATTCTTCTTTCAACAGTGATCTCTTGATCTCCTACAATAATTTGGGCACTGATTTGGATAATGAGGATGGCTGTGAATAAAACAAAATGATTTATTTTTAGTAGCTTGATCACAAGGGCTGTGAGATATTTTGTATTAGTCATTTAAATCATGAAATGGTTGAAATTAACTTTATCACAGCATAATTACAAACTTAGGTTTTGTGCAGATCTAACTTTTCATTTAGTGTTTTCTCATTTGTGTAGGTTAGAAAGTTGCTTCCCAGTTAAATAAGTAGTACCTAAAATTTCAAATTGGTATTGCTATAATCTGGCAGGTCATTATGTATGCATGATTATCTTATATGTATCAATTTGATACACAGATTGCCTTTATCTATATATTTAAATGTAGGTGTGTCTATTTATTTACATATAGATTATTTATAGACATACAGATGTTCCTCTTCTTACAATGGGGTTACGTCCTGAGAAATCTATTGTTAAGTTGAAAATATTGTGAGTTGAAGATGTATTCAGTACATGTAACCAGTAAACATTATAGTTTAAAGGGCTGATCTTACATATGCTCAGGACATTAACATTAGCCTACAGTTGGGCAAAATCATCTAACAGAGAGTCTATTTTATAATAAAGTGTGGAATAGCTCATGTGATTTATTGAATAGTGTACTGAACATGAAAAACGGAATGGTTGCATGAGTAGTCGAAGCGCAGTTTATACTGAATGTGTATTGCTTTCACACCATCATAAAGTTGAAAAATTGTTAAGTTAAATCAGGGGTGTCAAATCTTTTGGCTTCCCTGGGCCACATTGAAAGAAGAATTGTCTTGGGCCACACATAAAATACTTGAACACTAACAATAGCTGATGAACAAAAAAAAAAAAAAAGAAAAAAAAAGCTTGAAAAAATCTCATAATGGTTTAAGAAACTTTACGAATTTATGTTGGGCCACATTCAAAGCCATCCTGGGCTGCAGGTTGGACGAACTTGAGTTAAACCATCATAACCTGGGGACAGTCTGTGTGAATATAGACATATACACTCTGGTCCATATACCAAAGGCCCAATTAAACTGATATTACAGAATTCCAAAAAGCATAATATACCTTGCTTCTTTAAAAAATTCCCTTTTTGTTTACTTTACATAAGATTCTTGTTAAATGGAAATTTAAAAAATCAAAGCAGTCAAAAAGAGTTTGAAATGAAAATTGGATTCTGAAGGTTTTGGTTCTTGTTGAGGACTTATTTCTTTAGGTATTTCTGCTTTTGGTAACATTACTTGGATATTATATTACATTCTCCCCCATGGTCTAGCTCCCTGTGGTCCTCCTCACCTTCTATTTCAAAAGCAGCCAACTCACCTGTCTCCTAGAACCATTGTCTTCCTTTATCTACAGCTAGATGTAGAATTTAAGCAGGAATGATTTTTTCAGAATACTCCAAATTTTTTTTGTTTTGACCCATTCTCAGACTGTCTGATCCCTGTCTCCTGATCATAATATATTTAGAAGTCATGCACATCTTTTTTCAGTTTATTCTTTAAAAACTGTTGATCAAAACTTGAGACATTTTTACTAATACTTCCCATTCTCTTCACAAACTTCATTCTTACTCCCATGGCTACTTTTGTTGCTATTAGTAAGGTAGTTCACTTTTTATGATGAAATAGAAATGACTCCTGATAAGAGTGAGAGTATATGTAGTGGTACCATGAATGTTCAAATCATTCCATATGTGCTTATAAACTTTTGTTGCAATATCTCCCGAAGGACAATCCTGATTATTGGACAAAATGTTAACTTTTTTTTTCAGTTACCAGAGAATTATTTTATTTTATTTTTTGTTATTTTGGATATGGGGTCTTGTTATGTTTCCCAGGCTGGCCTTGAACTCTTGGACTCCAGTGATCCTCCAGCCTCAACCTCCAGAGTAGTTGGGATTTTAGGCATGGGTCACTGTGCCTGATTTCATTTGTTTTAATATTATTCTTCTTCCAGGGAAATAATTTTTGTAAATTGCATTGTATGTTGAAAAAATGGAAATTATCAGTATGTTAATGAGAAAAGTAGAAAAATAGAAAATGTAAGAGGAGTCTTTCTTAGAGTTAACTTAGAATGACTGCTTCATTCATGAATGGGTATCACGGCTCTGTGGGAAACTTCTAGTAATTATCACTCTTAAAATAATAATGGTACCTTAAAATGACTAATCATGATGGCATTTGAATTTCAACTTTGAAATAATTGTGTCATGTCATATTTCTTTATACTTATTTCTTCAATCATCTATTATGGGCAAGATACTCTGGGAAAGGGATCTACTCACAGAAGGTGCAGTGGAGAGCATCACAGAGACAGACACTCACCAGGAGAGGGAGAGACAACACCAAATATATCCTTCCAAGAGAAGGAACAGCCCCAGGCGACAGGCAGGGAGGAGGGAATCTGAGATGACTTCTACAATGTGTTCATAAAAAAAATGTGTCATAAATCTCATGAGACAAGCACACAAAAAATTATGGGAAGTCAGAGAGGAGATGCTAATAGAAACCATGTTCACTCATAGCAACTGTATAATGGTATTTCTTAGAGTGTTTTTCAGAACAATCAAATTGGTATTATATGGGCTCTTATTAAAAATGCCAACTGAGCCCCACCTAAAACTTGCTCATTTCTAATTTCAGGGAATCTGTGTCCTGGAATTTTGGAGCTCAAGGAGTGGGGTCTTTGAGTCCGCTTTCCTCCTTGTGCAGGGAGGGGAAGTGAGAATGGGAGACACTGGATGGCTCTAAGATGAATCCCTCCCCCATACTCTTGAGACCATTTCTACTCTGGGCACCTGGGGCTTGCTGTTATCCATCTGCAGTTGGTGCTTTGCAGTTCTCATCAGGACATGGGGCTTCCTAGCATTCCCTCCATTTCAAGTGCTCTCCTGTCTTGGTTTTCTTACCATTGCTCCTTTCTGCATCTCCTCCCTTTCTTTTGCAGCTTCTCTTAAGCCTTCTTTATTGATTCCTCTTCCCCTACCTTTCCTGGAATGGTTGGACATCTATAGAATTCTGCCTCAATCCTCCCTATTTTCTCGCTTTTACTTCAGGAATGTCTGAGTCTCCTTTCATGTGTGCCTTATCCAATGCAGCAGCCCTCAATATCTGCATACCTCTCCAGCTAGGATCATGTCGAATTTTACTTTTTTAGTTTGCATTAGTTGTATTGACTGTGTTTTAACAACCATACAACTGATGAAAATCATGGCCTCTTCCCCTACTACTACTACTTAGGCTAGAAAAATCATGATTTAAGTACTCCAAACTATGCAATTTTGTCTGCTCTGATGGCTTTAGCTATGACCTCTATACTAAAAAGTCCCGTATCTATTGCTTATTCTGAGATGTCTTTCATTTCCAACTTGTCCCTATTCATGTCCGAATTATTTTCTGCTATAAATTTGGCCTTTCTCTTTCATCAAATGTGCATGTACCTGCGTGTGCGTTTGTGTGTGTATACATACTTGTCACCACTCATGCCTTGTATCCATTTGATCACTTATTCCCACCAATTCTATTTCTGAAATCCTCTTTCTCTCCTCCACTCTTTTTCACTTCTTTCTGGTCTGGACTATTTTATTTTTTTTCCCAGCTGCTCTTCTCATGAACAGTTCTGTCACTTCCTAGATATCCTATTTCTTCATGTTGCTCTTAGCATTATTTTTTTGATAATTGAAGTTTTTTTTTTACAAATTTAAGCCATCAGTGTTTAAACAAACCTCAATGTATCAAAAAAAGTAAAAACAAAACAAAACAAAACACAACACAACAAAACAAAACAAAGCAAAACACAACACAACAAAACAAAACCTGTCACAAACTGGCCCCCACCTACCTAGGCAGCCTCACCTCTCTTTGCTGGTCACCTTCTTATTAGTTCAGAAGAATTAATAACCACATAGATCATGCACATAGTGGATACTTGGTAAATGATTGTTGGTGAGTGGGAAATACTGTTTAGGTACATTAACCAACTAGCAATATAAAAATAAACTTTTCCCCTAGACAAAAGAAATGTGTGAATTTTTTAGTGATGCAAGGGTCCAATTCATCGGCTCTTAAACTTTACTGAGCATTGGAATTCCCCAGTGGGCTTGTCAAAACCTGTATTGCTGGGCCCCACCCCCAGATTTTTGTTTCAATAGTTCTCAAAGAAGTCTGAGACAGCGTCCCATGATGGTGATGTTTCTGGTTTGGGGGCCACATTTTATAATCTACTAGTCTAGTTAATACTACTAAAATGGGTAAGTAAAAGTCATTAGCTTTTTTTGTTGTTGTTCCTCTACACATTTAATTAAAGAGTCTACTCTTGTTTATGGCACCTGATAAGGTTTGGTTCTGTGTCCCCACCCAAATCTCACCTTGAATTGTAATAACCCCCATGTGTCAAGGTTTGGGCCAGGTGGAGATAATTGAATCATAGGGGCAGTTTTCCCCTTCCTGTTCTCGTGATAGTGAGTTCTCACAGGATCTGATGGTTTTATAAGCATCTGGCATTTCCCCTGCTCGTACATTCTCTTTTTGCCTGCTGCCATCCATGTAAGATGTGACTTGCTCCTCTTTGCCTTCCACCATGATTGTGAGGCTTCCCCAGCCATGTGGAACTGTAAGTAGATTAAACTTCTTTCTTTTGTAAATTGCCCCATCTCAGGAATGTCCTTATCAGCAGCATGAAAATGGATTAATACAGTAAATTGATACCAGTAGAATGGGGCATTGCCAAAAAGATACCTGAAAATGTGGAGGCAACTTTGGAACTAGGTAACAGGCAGAGATTGGAACAGCTTGGAGGGCTCAGAAGAAGGCAGAAAAATGTGGGAAAGTTTGAAACTTCCTAGAGACTTGCTGAACGGCTTTGACAAAAATGCTGATAGTGATATGAACAATAAGGTCCAGGATGAGGTGGTCTCAGATGGAGTTAAGGAGCTTGTTGGGAAGTGGAATAAAGGTGACTCTTGTTATGTTCTAGCAAAGAGACTGGTGGCATTTTGCCCCTGCCCTAGAGGTTTGTAGAACTTTCAGCTTGAGAGAGATGATTTAGGGTATCTGACAGAAGAAATTTCCAAGCAGCAGAGCATTCAAGATGTGACTTGGGTGCTGTTAAAGGCATTCAGTTTTATAAGGGAAGCAGGGCATAAAATTTCAGAAAACTTGAAGCCTGACAATGTAATAGAAAAGAAAATCCCATTTTCTGAGAAGCAATTCAAGCCAGCTGCAGAAATTTGCATCAGTACCAAGGAGCCAAATGTTAATCCCCAAGACAACGGGGAAAATGTCTCCAGGATGTGTCAGAAGTCTTCACAGCAGCCCCTCCCATCACAGGCCTAGAGGCCTAGGAGGAAAAATGGTTTTGTGGGCCAGGCCCAAGGTTTCTGTGTTGTGTGCAGTCTAGTGACTTGGTGCCTTGCATCTCAGCTGCTCCAGCCATGACTAAAAGGGGCCAAGGTAAAGCTTGGGCCGTGGCTTCAGAGGGTGCAAGTTCCAAGCCTTGGCAGCTTCTACATGGTGTTGAGCCTGCGGTGCAAAGAAGTCAAGAATTCAGGTTTAGAAACTTCTGCCTACTAGGAGTGCCACCCAGTGGAGCTGTGAGAAGAGGGCCACCTTCCTCCAGACCCCAGAATGGTCGACCCCCTACAGCTTGCACCATGCATCTGAAAAAGCCACAGACACTCAATGCCAGCCTATGAAAGCAACCAGGAGGGAGGCTCTACCTTGCACAGCCACAGGGATGGAGCTGCCTAAGACCATGGGAACCCACCTCTTGCATCAGCATGACCTGGATGTGAGACCTGGAGTCAAAGGATATCATTTTGGAGCTTTACAATTTGACTGCCCTGCTGGATTTCAGACTTGCGTGGGCCCTGTAGCTCCTTCTTTTGGGCAAATTTCTCCGATTTGGAATGGCTATATTTACCAAATACCTGTACCCCCATTGTGTCCAGGAAGTAACTAGCTTTCTTGTGATTGTACAGGTCTTGTCTCAGATGAGACTTTGGACTTTGGACTTTTGGGTTAATGCTGGAATGAGTTAAGACTTTGGGGGACTGTTGGAAAGGCATGATTAGTTTTGAAATGTGAAGACATGAGATTTGGGAGGGGCCAGGAGCAGAACAATATGATTTGGCTCTGTGTCCCCACCCAAATCTCACCTTGGATAGTAATAATCCCCATGTGTCAAGGGTGGGACCAGGTGGAGATAATTGAATCATGGGGGATGTTTTCCGATACTGTTTTCATGATAGTGAGTTCTCACAAGATCTGATGGTTTTATAAGCATCTGGCATTTCCCCTGCTTGCACATTCTCTTTTTGCCCGCTGCCATCCATGCCAGATGTGACTTGCTCCTCCTTGCTTTCTGCCATGATTGCGAGGCTTTCCTAGCCATGTGGAACTATGAGTCGATTGAAACTTTTTCTTTTGTAAATTGCTCAGTCTCAGGTATGTCTTTATCAGCAGTGTGAAAATGGACTAATTCAGCACCTGTATGCCATGTACATAATTTCTGCTGGTATTGTGAAGTCTTCCATGGCCTCCTGTGATGGTTAATTTTGTGTTATCTTGGCTATGCCATGGTATGTATATATTTGGTCAAACACCAGTCTACATGTCTCTGTGAAAATCTTTTAAAAATTTAAATCAGTAGATTTTGAGCAAAGCAGATGTCCCTCCATAATGGGAGTGGGCTTCATCCAATCAGTTGAAGGTCTTGGGAGAAAAGACGGAGTCTCCCGAGGAAGAGAAATTGTGCTTTCAGATTGCAACATCAATTCTTCCCTGGGTCTCCAGACTGCTGGCTTGACCTGCAGACTTTGGACTCACTAGCCCCTACAATTGTGTGAACTAATTCCTTAAAATCTTTCTCTACTTTCATATCTCACTAATTTTATTTTTTTGGTTCTTTGGAGAACTCTGACTAATATACCGCCTATGTCCTTAACCAAGGATGCTGCAGGATTGGAAATTAACTGGAATCTACTCTCTGTCTTTGCCATGCCTGTGTAAAGTGTATTGATATCTTAAAGACTAGAAATCTCTTAGTATTTCAGCTGGGACATGATATAAGCAATATTCAAATGTAAATTGCATCATGTATATGGGTGCTAAAATTTTTAATCTTTGTTTAGATGAACCAGTCCTACTGAATGTTTCTTGATTTGGTGTTTTAGAAAAATACCAAGCATACAAGTGAAATATAATTGAATACAAAAGAAGAAATGTGCTTTTTTTCTTTCAAATGCTAAAGTTTTTTGTTAGCTGGTCAAGGTCAGTTAGCAAGAGGGACAAATTAATGGTCACTACAGCCATTAACAAAACAGGGACAGTGAAACTAGTTTCAGTCTTTTCCCCAATATCTATAAATGAACATTTTAGCAGTAGTTGTGTCTTTGTGTTGGTTTTATAAGTAGATACTATTTCAAGGAGAAATTGAATCCTGGCGAAGTGAAATGGAAAAGTAATGAAAGTGTGTTTCCATCTCAAGCTTCCTGTTCATTTCAAGAAAATTATTTTCTCATTATACCTCAGTTGTAGCTACCACAGTGGCATAATTATTTCTTAGTGGAAAGAAGGGATCAGCAATGGGACAGCATTTTGTCCAATTTCACACTAAGGAACATGATCATCGATTATTTTTTTCTTTTCTCTAGCTTATACTAACAGGAATGCAAGGATTACACAAAATAATTGCATATATGATCACTTCCTGCCAATATAAAATGTCACTGAACACAATGGCAGGGCCTATTTCCAAATGGCTGCCGACATTTTGGTTTGGCCTATGGAGAAAAGTCACATAAGCTACTTAAAGCTGGAATCATAATCTTTCAAGATTAAAATCATGAAAGCTTTAAAGCTGGCCTGATGCCAAATTTCAATTTCCTGTTGTGCCTTCGGGGATAACGTGGTGAATATTGGAAAACTGTTCTTTTCGATGGTTTTCAGATACTTTTGTGCAATTCATTCCAACTTAGCCACTGTCATATTTTAAAAGCTGGCCAGTTTTTGGTAAGTTATGTACTAAGAAACCTGACACTTTAGTATTGTTTTCTCATTTATTAATAATGATGCCGTGTAGAGTCTAAAGCACAGCTTTTGGACAGAGAGAAGAATAGGTTTTCTTTTATTAGTTCAGTGATAACTTGGGGCAAGTTAATTAGCATCTAGCTAAAAATTATAAATAAAGGTGCTATAAGAATCATCTCGAGTGAGATGGTGCATGTACTTTCTGTGGTACTGGTCGCTCTGAGCCGAGATCGCGCCAACTGCACTTCAGCCTGGGCGACAGAGCGAGACTCCGTCTCAAAAAAAAAAAAAAAAAAAAAAAAAAAAAAAAAAAAAGAGAGAAGAACATAAGCGCATTTTCACTTTAATGTGTGCTAGACATCCCCAAATTCACATGCCCAGTGCTGGACCCCTGATCTCAACTCCCAGTGTGCTTCACCTGCAACTTTCCCCATCTCAGGTAATGGCAACTTCATCTTTCTACTTTCTCAGGCCTCACCTTTTTCGTATCCCACATCAATCCTTGGGGAAAGCCTTTGAATCTATTTCCAAAATATTTCAAGAATGTAACCACTCTTCCTGCTTCCATTACAGTCACTTTGATCCAATACATCATCATCTTTCAGCTGGGTGACTGCAACGGCTCCTAACCTTTTTCTTTGCTTCCACTCTTGACCCGCCGTAGTTTATTTTCAATTATCACACTTTTTCTTTTTGGTTTAACAGTTCTGAACCTTGATGATTTTCACAGTTCAGTAAGAGGCTTCCTTCAAACCTGTAGCCTACTTAAAAAATAATAGCATCTATAGAGTAGTTTTTTGTCAAAGTGTGCTCCACCAGTCGCCTGCATCAGATATAGTTGGTTGTTTATTTGGGTGTTTGTTAAAAAATTCTTGGACCCTCATCCAGACCTGCTTCACTCAGTCTCCTGGGCTAGTCTTGGTTGTCTAGATTTTAAATGAAATCTTTCGGTAATTCTCATGCAAACTAAAAGCTGAGAACCACACTGATGAGAGGAGCTAGATATGCATTGTTTAGAGAATACTAAAAGGTTTCCTGAGTGTGTTTAATACCTGGCAGACACATTCATACATTTGATTCTCTCCCCATTCCTTGTCGGAGATGATTTCTGCATACCCATTAGCCTCAAAATCTTCCCCTGAATATACTATACTTCTTTTTTTGTTGTTTAATATATGCAGCACCTTACATACTCTGCTTTTCAGTGCCCTAATGAGGCACAGGGTAAAATGTCCTATAGAACAAATGGGTACATACAAGGAGTCTTTTCTAACAATAGGCCATAACCATGTCATTTTTTTCTTATTGGTAGGTTTAACCAGAATTATGCTCTTCTATGCATAAGTGAACCTGAATTAATAAGTTTATTTATTTATTTACTTTGAGACAGTGTCTCACTTTGTCTCCCAACCTAGGGTGCAGTGGTACAGTCATGGATCACTACAGCCTTGACCTCCTGGGTTTAAGTGATCCTCCTGCTCCAGTCCCCCAAGTAGCTGGGACCACAGGTGCACATCCCATGCCTAGCGAATTAAAAATTATTTTCCTGTAGAGATGAAGTCTCCCTATGTTGCCCAGGCTGGTTTTGAACTTCTAAGCTCAACCAATCCTCCCCTCTGGGCCTCCCAAAATGCTGGGATTACAGGTGTGAGCCACCACATCCAGCCATAAATTAATAGTTTTAGAGCCACTTGAATTTGGCCTGCTTGCTTCAAAGGGCAGCTCAGCACCTGAAGTGCTTTTATCTTCTCACACCTGTTGCTTGTGACCTCTTTTGCAATCAGTTTATAAAGTAACTCTTTATGAATTTTAACTCTTTCCTCCTTGTATCTATCAAGGATATTGAACTAAAGAGTAAGGGACAACTACTTGGAATCTGAGTGTGAAAGATTCATAGCTAATTTCTGTTTGAAAAGAAATATTCTTTTCCGTTAAAGAAAAAAAAAAAAACAACCCTTTATTTTGGCAGGCAATTTTCTGGGTAGCCACTAATATATGTATGTATTTTATTTACTTATCCATTTATTATAATTATTTTGATTTATTTGTTGGTTTCATATCATTTTCTTTACTATTACACATACTTCCTCTAATTAGTATAATGATTTTCTTCTTCAGAGAAGATTAGCCCAACAAGACAATTCGCATTTCATACAAGCTGATCTAGCAAAAGAGATCTTCAGAATTAATTATCCATAGACACTATGTCAAGTATTTATCAGTTAGAATGAATTCAGTTGTGTATAACACAAAACCTAAATCAAGTGAGTTAACACCATAATGCAATTAATTTGCTCACAAAATAGGAAGTTCCAGAGTTAGGAAAGTCTTTGCAGTTAGCCGATCCAGCGGAGGGATCATTCAAGAATTCAGGCTTTTCCTAGTTCCCTGAATTCCCCTTCTCCAGTTTCCATTTTATCCTAAGCTGCTTCCCCTTTAAATTGTAGGATTGCTGTCAGTAGCATTGGTCTGAATGCCTCCTTGTCCTTATTCAATGGAAGAGACTCTGTTAAGAGGTAGAAGAGTGTTCATAATTCCCAGCAAAATTCTCCTTCTAAATCATGAGCCTTAAGTGGGTCATTTACCCATTCCTGAACCAATCTGTATTTCCAGAAAAATCCCTTGTGCTGATGATTTAAGATTGGTGCTTCTGAACCAACCAACCAACAACAACAACAACAACAACAAAAATAAAGGAATCTCATGAACGGTTTTACTGAATACAAGCCTAACTCTGTTAAACTGTATTGTTGCTATGTAATTGTGCTGGGGAAAGGTGAAATGAATGTTTAGGGAGATTGGATTATGATGTGCAATGCAACATTTTTAACATAATATTTTAGTGTTAAATATGTATGTATTTATAATATAAATTAATATATTATATAATATATAAGCATATATATGAATATGTAAGCATATATTTTATATATATGAATATGTATGTTCAGATTCTGACAGGAAATAAGTATCTGGATGAGAGAAAAGACCATTTGTTACTTAAAGAACATGTCAGTTCTCACATAGCTCCAGTCTCTATGGGGTAACACAGGAAAGGCCTTATATTGCCCTGCATATGCAGAAGGTATTACACCCCAAGAGAGGAACCCTGAAATCATGAGACTTGGAGCTCAAGTAGAGGTATGGTTGGTGTAACAGCCCATCTTCCCTCCTGCAGAGAGAGACAGAGAGAGAGAGAGAGACCTTTACGCTGTAATATAAACAGATCTTCTCCAGTGAGGAAAGGGAAAGTCTCTAGACTCCCTAGCCTGGGATATAAGCAAATGGTTCTAAGGAGATAACACTAAATTTCTCTGGAACAATAAATATATTATCTCTAGCTTCCAAGGCATATTTGTTCTTAGGCATCCTTTAACAAATGCCCTTTGCTCAGAAAGCCTAGATTGTCCAGAAATGTAAAAATATTCATGGAAAATGATCTCCTGATAGCTAAACAAAATCCTTCCAATAGAGATTATAGAGTGGCATGAAAATTTCGATCTGGTAGGCAATGAAGTATTGGAAAACCTTATGCTTTGATGAGATCAAGTTGAATTGAATTGCCACATGTTTCTCAATACTTACCTCTTTTAAAACTTAAGTGACAAAACATTTTATGTCTTCATTTCATTAACTCAAAAACGATTCACTCAGTATAAACTAAGGGCAAGTCAATACTGAGAAGTGATCAGAATGTTGCCTTTTCCTAAGGGAGCATGCAAGTTAATAAACAGTTCAGTGGACCCTTGAACGATGCCAGAGTTAGGGACACCAACTCCCTATGTAGTGAAAAATTTCAGTATAGCTTCTGACTCCACGAAAGCTTAACTACTAATAGCCTACCCTTGAGCAGAAGTATTATTGATAACATAAAAGTCAATTAATACATATTTTGTATGTTATATGTATTATATACTGCAGTCTTACAATAAAGTTAGAGAAAAGAAAATGTTATTAAGAAAATGCAAAGAAGAGAAAATACCTTCCCAATAATACTGTACTTGTGAATACCAGAAGTTTATTCATGTGTTTCAAGATGAATTGTCTTTCTAAAATGGCAGCAACCACTGTAGCAGACCTTGATCTATAGTACATATCAAGCGATTCAACTTTTTCTTGTAATGTCACAACTTTGCTCCTTGGGAGCCCTTCCAGCATCACTGTTGGTACTTCGTATGGGTCCCATGGTGTTATTCAAGGCTTATGGTATTGCACTAAACACAATGAAAAATATGGGAGAATCACGAGGCATCACTTTTTACTGTGCAATTTACTGGAGGAAGGAACAGCTCCTGTTAGATGACTAGTGACACATGACGTTTTAAGTGGATACTCACAACACTGGAGCTCACTGCAACAGCAACAGGAGGTGGCTACAACATTATTACAGTAGTAAAGTCTGTACCAGTTAATTTTATGCAGTTATGATTTAATATTGCATTAATGTGTCTTTTGACTGTGAATGGAGTCATGTCCATTCTGTAAGTATTTGCGTATTTATTGAAAAAAATCCATATATAAGTGGACCCGTGCAGTTCAAACTTGTGTTGTTGAAGGGTCAACTGTACAGTAGTCTTCCATGATCTGCGCTTTTGCTTTCTGATGCTTCTGTTACTCAAGATCAGCAGAGATCTAAAAATATAAGTGGAACATTCCAGAAATAAACAATTCAAAATTTTGAATCACTCTCTGTTCTGAGTAGCCTGAGGAAATCTTTTACCAACCTGCTCCATCCAGCCCAGGATGTGGCTCATCCCTTTGTTCTGCATTTCCATGTTGTCTGCATTATCTGCCCGTTAGTTACTTAGCAGGCTTCTTGGTAGTCAGATGAACTGTCATGGTATTGTGGTGCTTGTGTTCAGATCACTCTAGTTTTACTTAATAATGGCCCCAAAGTCCAAGAATAGTGATGCTGGCAATGTAGATATGCCAAATGAAAGCCTCGAAGTGCTGTCTTTTGGAAAAAAAAAAATGTGTGTGTGTTGGGGGAACCAAAGCAAAAATGGACAAATGGGATATCAAGTTAAAAAGGTTCTGCACAGCAAAGAATACAATCAATATAGTAAAGAGGCAACCCAGAGAATGGGAGAAAATATTTGCAAACTACCCATCTAGCAAGGGATTCATAAGCAGAATATATAAGGAGCTGAAACAACTCTATAGGAAAAAAATCTCATAATCCAGTCAAAAAATGGGCAAAAGATTTGAACAGACATTTCTCAAAAGAAGACATACAAATGGCAAGCAGGCATACGAAAAGATGCTCAACATCTTGGATCATCAGAGAAATGCAAATCCAAACTACAATGAGATATCATCTCACCCCAGTTAAAATGGCTTTTGTCCAAAAGACAGGCAATAACAAATGCTGGCAAGGATATGGAGAAAAGGGAATCCTTGTACACTGTCAGTGGGAATGTAAATTAGCACAACCACTAGGAAGAACAGTTTGGAGGTTCCTCAAAAAACTGAAAATAGAGCTACCATATACGATCCAGCAATGCCCCTCCTGGGTATATACCCAAAAGAAAGGTAATCAGTACTTTGAAGAGATATCTGTGCTCTCATGTTTTTTTGCAGTACTGTTCCCAATAGCCAAGTTGTGAAAGTAAACTAAGTGTCCATCAACAGATGAATGGATGAAGAAAATGCGGTATATACGCACGATGGAGTGCTATTCAGCCATGAAAAAGAATGAGAGCCTGTCATTTGCAGCAACGTGGATGGAATTGGTGGTTGTTGAGTGAAATAAGCCAGATACAGAAAGACAAACATTGCATGTTCTCCCTTATTAGTGGGATCTAAAAGCCAAAACAATTGTACTCATGGATATAGAGATTAGAAGAATGTTTCCCAGAGGTTAATGGGTACAAAAAATAGAATAAACAAGACCTAGTGTTTGATAGCACAGGGTTACTATAGTCAGCAATAACTTAATTGTGCATTTTTAAATAAAAGAGTATAATTGGATTGTTTGTAACACAAGGATAAATGCTTGAGGGTATAGATACCCCATTTCACATGAAGCGATTATTACACATTGCATGCCTGTATCAAAAAATGTTATGTAGGCTGGGCACAGTGGCTCATGCCTGTAATCCCAGAACTTTGGGAGCTGAGGTGAGCAGATCACTTGAGGTCAGGAGTTTGAGACCAGACTGGTCAACATGGTGAAACCCCATTTCTACTAAAAATACAAAAATTAGCTGGGCGTGGTGGTGGGTGCCTATAATCCTAGCTACTTGGAAGGCTGAGGCAGGAGAATCGCTTGAGCCTGGGAGGCGGAAGTTGCAGTGAGCTGAGATTGCATCATTGCACTCCAGACTGGGAAACAGTGAGATTCCATCTCAAAACAAAACAAACAAAATCTTGTGTACCCCATAAATATATACTCCTATGTACCCACAAGAATTAAAATTTTTTTTTAAAAAGAGAAAAGGCAAAAGTTCTTAACTTAATAAGGAAAGAAAAAAGGAATCATGTGCTGAGGTGGCCAAGATTTATGGTTAAAAACAATCTTCTATCCGTGAAATTGTGAAGAAGGAAGAAGAAATTCATGCATGTGTATATATAGAGTTTAGTATTGTCCATGGTTTCAGGTATCCACTGGGGATATTGCAATACATCTCCACTGGATAAGGGGAGACTACTGTAATTGTCATTTAAGTAGATTAAACTCCCTTTCTTGGTTTCATTCTAGAATCCAAGAATTGACAATTTAACAATTCTCATTTCTTATATTCACTAAAGTGCTTTTCCCCTCTCTGACTCCCCCAGAAATCTCTTTCATTTTTCTCCATCAGACTAATTCTGTTTCTTGAAATCTTCATAGAAAATGGTGCATTGCTCTATTCACTGTAAGGTTCTATCCATTTCAGTTATATTAATTTCTAATTCCAGAGGGCTATATAAGAGTCTGTGTGTGTCTTTGTGCTTCTGCTACATGCTTTATTAGAATTTTTAAAAGCTAACAGTTATCAAATTCTTGCTCAGTATGAGGCTTTTTGCTTTTTCCTGCAGTTTCTCATTTAATCCTTACAAGGACATTACAGGGTAGTGCTCTAGCTTTACAATTGGTAAAATGTAGGCAAGAAGAAAGTGGGTAAATTCACAATAGTCACATAATTAGCAAATGGCAGAGCTTGTGTTTATCAAATAAGAAAATGCAGATGGAAGACCAGTATGGTGGCATGTGTCTGTAGTCCCAGCTACTTGGGAGGCTGAGGCAGGAGGGTTGTTTGAGCCCCGATATTGGAGGTTACAGTGAGCTGTGATTGTGCCACTGCACTCAAGCCTGGGTGATACACCAAGACCTTGTCTCAAAAACGAACAAAGAAGCAAACAAAAAGGAGAATGCATATGCCCACGGAGTGCCCTGTGCAAGCTGTACACCTCCATGCATGTTGCTAGGGTTAGAATTATTTATTCTTCCATCTCTCCTATTAAATTTGAAATGACTTTAGGGTACGCAGGAAATTGCAAAGTGAGAAATTTCCTACAGTCTTTGCCCATGTTCCCGGGGTAACTCATGCTTAGTCTTGAGTGACCATATGATTGTCTTTGCCTATGAAAGCAATTGTTTCATGAGTTCATGTAAAGCAAAAAACGTGACGTTCACTAGCAAATGCTAGCAGCAGTGCAAGGCAAACCATATTGCTCATGAAGGTTTGGCAGAGCCCTGGTAACTGAGGCAGTTGCTTCTCTTTAGGCAATTTACTTGCCACTTCACAGCCACTGCCAGTAACTTTGCCAAGCTACTCCCGGCTGTTCTATAACCCACTCGTTAATGTAGATCATTTACCAGAAGTAAGTCTATCTTACAATGGTCATCCTTCAAATGACTTGGAGAAAGACTCAAGGCAGCAATTATTCAACTTTATTGCTTCAGTGACTAAAGCATTTTTTGCTTTAATGGGCTGCCAAGCTATATAGAGAGAAAGTGCTTGTGGCAGGACTGGAAAGAGGAGAACACATTGAGAGTTAGAAAGCAAACTCCACTCCCTGGGGCTTCAGCTAAGTGGCTGGCTTTGAGATTTGCGTGTTTCATGAAACTCTCCTATTGGCAGCTGTGATTGGCTATTTGACCCTCTTTATCGCCTGTTCATGTTAACACAGAGGTTCACAGTGTTGTTTCTTGTCAAAAGAACTATGCTAAGATAGAGGAGCCTAATTGCGTACTTTGTTAGGCTGATATTAACAACCTAGGGGGAGGCAGAGCACCAAAACAAATTGTGCAGGGTGAATATTTTACAAAGGTGGCAACCCATGGCACAGAGTGCCCTGAAATGATGTGATTTGAGCAAAACAACCCAGATCTCAGATTTATTTGTTTCCTCCTGTTTACTTTCTGTGGGCAACAGGTGCCTAAGGTATCATTTCAATAGGAACAGCTCACTATTTTTTTTCTAATTCAGGGTTGCTGTTATCAACAGATAGAAGTGTATTAAGTGTATCTCAAAAGAATACTGCAAAAGGATAAGGTAATAGTTATTTGATCGCTAATGAAGACTTTTATCTCACTCTCTGTTACTCTGACCATGTATTATATTGCCTTAGGTCAATTTGACTTGCAATATTGTTGAATACAGTACCATTTAAACTAGCTCCAGGAAATTTGGTCTGCCTTACATGATTTTGTACTTAGCTATGGAGGATATAGTGTAAGATTTAAGGCAGTTGAAACAAAGAACCCAGCAGTTGATTTCAAGGCTATGGGTTCTATTTAGGTTGAGAAAGAAATGAAAAAAAAAGTTCCTATGAATATCTCTATGAGATTCAGCAACAATTATAGCCTCAACAAAAAGGGTCATGAACTAGAGTTAAGTAGAGAAATAACACTGAAGCTCTGATTTTTTTTTTCACAAATAATAGTGGAGGTACAAAATAGCTTGTTAAAAGTAGTGATGTCCAAATGGAGTCTGATATTTGAGTTGAGTTAACAACAAAAAATGAATAAAATTTTACTGTATAAAGAAGCTTGAAGCAGTGAGATCTAATGTCAAGATTTTTAAAGCATCTATTCTTTATTTTTCTTGGGTAATTCTAACATTAGTTCATTATGTAGAATTTTCTTTTCTTTCTTTTTTTTAGGGAGAGCAATGATAGGTTCTCACTATATTCCCAGTCTGGTCTCAAACTTCTGGGCTCAAAAGATCCTTGCCTCTGCTGGGACTACAGATATGTGCCAATGTGCCCAGCTTAAATATACGATATTTTATGAGACTGTCCATGACTTGCATAATAATAAAAATTACCCTAAGAATTATTGCAGAGAGCTAATATGTGGATTTTATAATTTATTTTCTTATACAATAAAAACTTTCTTGGGATTTTGAATCTTACATTTGACAAAGATATAAACTAAAATTTGACTAAGATACACTAATAATTTAGTACAGCATATATATTTTTTAATAGAACAAAGTTTATGGCCAGGTCTGTTTTTTTTCTTCTTCTTCTTCAAGTCTCGTTCTGTCACCCAGGCTGGAGTGCAGTGGTGTGATGTCGGCTCACTGCAACCTTTGCCTTCTGGGTTCAAGCAATTCTCCCGATGCAGCCTCCCGAGTAGCTGGGACTACAGGTACCTGTCACCATGCCCAGCTGATTTGTGCATTTTCATTAGAGACGGAGTTTCACCATGTTGGCCAGGCTGCTCTCAAACTCCTGACCTCAAGTGATCCTCCCACCTTGGCCTCCCAAATTGTTGGGATTTCAGGTGTGAGCCAACACGCCCAGCCCAGGTCTGTTATATGGTAGCTTCTGTGGTTCAGTTTCAGGTTATATGCAAGACATTTTTTCCTTCCTAAAACTTTTAAAGCTCACAGATAAGATTAATATGTAGCCTGTGTAAGATCAGGAATGGTAATATTGTCATAAAAGAAGGGGATTCCAGGTGGGATGTCTAAAAAGTAGTGAAAGTATCAGGAGGTGACAAATAGAAATGTTTGTATATTGTTCTCCATTGAGAAAAGTTGTGACACTCTTTGTATGCTGGGTGGGAAAAGAGTTCAGTGATCAATTACTGCTGCTTTTCCTGGGTCATGGAACAGGGAAACGTGGGCTATTTGTCTTTTATTTGCTGAAATTGTAAGTAAAAGAGTGTCTTGATTCTATTCTAAAGAGTAGAGAATAGCAATTCATTAGGGTGGCATAGGTTGATAGAAACATTCTATAAGTGACTGTACCATTTAATATTCTCACCAATATAAAGGTTCTTTCCAGTTTCTCCAAGTCCTTGCCAATTAGCATTGCCTGCATTTGATATTCTAGGGGTGCGAAGTGGGATTCCATTGTGGTTTTAATTTGAATATCCCTAATGAGTAATGAAGATGAACTTCTTTTCATGTTTGTATTGGCCATTTCTATATCTTCTCTGGTGAAATGTCCATTGAAATCTTTTGCCCATTTTTTGTAGTGTTTTTGTTTTAAAAGATGGGGTCTTAGTCTGTTGCCCAGGCTGGAGTGCAGTGGCATGATCATGGCCCACTGCAGCCTCAACCTCACAGGGTCAAGTGATCTACCTCATTCTCCCAAGTAGCTGGGACTACAGGTGTGCAGCAGCACATCTGGCTAATTTTTTAAAAAATATTTTTTTTGTAGAGACAAGGTCTTGCTGTGTTGCCCAGGCTAGCCTTGAACTCCTGGATTTAAGCAATCCTCCCACCTCCACCTTCCAAAGTGCTAGGACTACAGGTGTGAACAACTGTGCCAAGCCTTTGGCCAGTTTTTAATTGGGTTGTTTACCATCTTACTATCTTAAATATGGAGTTGTAAGAGTTTTTCTTTTTATACTCTAGATATAAGTTTATTATTGGAGATATGATTTTCAAACATTTCTTCTAGTCCATGGCTTGCCTTTTTACTTTCTTGATTGTATATTTTGAAGTGAAAAGGTTTTGAATTTCAGTGATGCCTATTAGTGTTTTTCTTTATTTCCTGTGTGTTTACTTTTGTAAAATTATTACATAATCCAAGATCACTACTCCTATGTTTTCTTCTAAGAGTTTTATAGTTTAGTTTAATTCTTACTTGTAAGTATACAACATAGTTCAAGTTACTCTTTGTGTATGGTGTGAGGTAAGCGTTCAAGTTCATTACTCTGCATGTAGGTATCTAATTGTCCCAGCACCATTTGGTGAAAAAACAATTCTTTCCTCTATTTAAAGGTATTAGCACCTTTGTCCAGAGAGAGTTTCTTGTTATGCATAATTCTCATAGCAAATCAATACACATAAATCTGGCTACTATATACTATAGTCAGTATCCTCATCGTGTTCACAAAGAAACTGAAAGGCAATGCTAAATTTATATGTTTCTGATGTATAAGATACTGTACTATTGTGCTAAGTCCTTGATAGTATACAGGGCATATCTAAATACAGGGCAGTGGCTATAGACATTAACCAAATAATAACATATGTATGTTTATGAACTGTGGTAAGTGCTGAAATTATTTTTGTTTCTAAAAACAGTAATTAAATAGTAAAGCTATTATCAATTATACTTTTTTATAGTACTGGAATATAAATTTCTAATTGGTTTTATAATTTTAGACTTGGAAAATGTTGTCATCATCATATTAATACTTGTGTTGGTTGTAAAAAGAAGCTGCATAATAAAAGAAGTCTAAAAATTCAGTGGAGATGGAATTTATTCCTTCGATTCCATTGAGCACTGAGCTGAGCATTGGGCATTTACCATATTCTTTTGCAAATGTTTGCATTTTAATTTTCCTTTGAGGGTTAAAGCTGAGACAGATTTTGTTCTTGTGTCTCTGAGTAAGTCACTTAACTCTTTGTGCCTCAGTGTTCTTTTCACTTAAATGGTGGTATGAATCTCATATGATTCTTGTGAGGATTAAATACATTGATCAATATAAAATATTGAAAACAGTGCTTGATGCATAGTAAACATTGAGTACTATCCATCACTTGAATGTAAGCCGTTTGAGGGCAGAGATTTTTGTTACTTTAATTCAGTAATATATTCTAGTCCCTTAAACACATACCTGACATATATCTGGTGTTTAAAAACTGTAGAATGAATTATGTAAGACGTAAAATGCTGGTTTCTAATAGGGCAAATTGTGGGAATTTCATTAGACTTATGCTAATGGGCTCATCATGCCATTGAAAAATCTTCTCCCCATTCTCTCTCTCTCTCTCTTTTTTTTTTTTTTTTTTTTTTTTTTTT
>NW_016804209.1:1282560-1383335 GCF_001698545.2 Rhinopithecus bieti | reverse complement strand
TTTTTTTTTTTTTTTTTTTAGCAATGGAGTTTCACTGTGTTGCCCAGGCTGGAGTGCAGTGGTGGGATCTTGGCTCACTGAAAGGTCTGCTTCCCGGGTTGAAGGGATTCTCTTTCCTCAGCCTCCCAAGTAACTGGGATTATAGGTGCTTGCCACCATGCCAGGCAATTTTTGTATTTTTAGTAGAGATGGGGTTTCACCACATTGGCCAGGTTGGTCTCAAACTCCTGATCTCTGGTGATCCACCCGCCTCGGCCTCCCAAAGTGCTGGATTTACACACATCAGCCACCATGTTGGGCCCGCATTCTTTACCTGTTACCTGTTTACCTTTACACGAGAGTGTATGATGTGCAAATAGGGTGCACCAGATTGGAGTTACTTTTGTAAACCCTTGATTTGGAACAATGTTATATAAGGGAATGGGCAGTTTTACAGAGACTTATGAACTAAATTGAGATATGTGTACAGCAAGTCATAAATAAAATTGGAAAACAATCCTGTTCTCCCAACATACCCACTTAAAGAATTGAAACAATTTGGAGAAAAACCCTGGCAGAACTACCAGATGGTAGTGAGGACTGTGAAGTGAAAGTGTGGCAGAAAAGATGAGTTGAAATGAAAACACCTCTTGGTTTTTGCAAAGTTCCCTACACATGTATTGAATTTCCAATAACATTTAGGATGTTTTGAGAGATGAAGAATCCGTTTCTAGAAATAAATTTAAATATGAATCCCATAGTCAGAGATGCCTTAGAAACTCTCATTGTTTACTACCTGGAGCTGCATATTGTCAAGTCTAGATTCTATCAAGTGAAGATTCTTTAAAAGCAAAGAGAAATTTGATCACTATGGGGAGTAGGTAAAGTCAGTTGCTGAAATGAATAGGAAAAGGACACAGTTTCAAAGAGAAAGTGAGAGTATCCGAGTTGGCTCTTTCAATATGCTTCTTGACAGATGTACCATCTTCCAGCTTCTTTTCTCGAGTGAGTTAAGGAAGCCAGTCTTAACAAAGAAGGACTCTCATGTGTCTCGCTGTATGGAATACAGTGCCTCTAATTGCATTTGGTTACTCTTAAAAGCCCTTGTTCTTGTGGTTTGAGTGCTTGTGGTTTTCAGGAAAAAGTTTGAGGAAAGCAAATATATTTATATTTGGAAACCAAAGAGGCAGATGCCATTAAAATGTGTCCAGTACATCTTTTAAAATTGAAATATAATGTTAAATGTCTCTGGAGAAAGTGACTTAATAATGCAAGGTGTTTCTTTGCAATCTGGGTTAGTTCTCTTAATTTATCTTAATGTTTTCCTGTTATTTCAATGGGTTTGTTTTGATGTAAATCTGTATATATTGATTTAAGCTTTGATTTGTTTTGAGAGAAGAACAATTCTTGTTCAGATCAATTCTGTGGAGTTATCCTGCATAGGAAGGAAGTGGATGATAGGTACGGCTGAGGTTTTCCTAGGAAATTCAGTATTTGCCATATTGGGCATTGACTGGGAGGAGATGAGGATCATGGATCTAGTTTTTATAAAATCAAACCAAGCCAAACCAAGTGAAACAAAGGAATAAGGGAAAGCCGAGAAGTTGCCAAGCAACCAGAATTTGGAATTCTTGTTTCAGTCGGAGAAGAGTTCATGAATTCAATATCATGATAATAAGATAATGCTACATCGTACCCATGTGAGTACTTTAAGCTGTGGAAGATTTCGCACCTACGTTATCGCAGGTGATCCTCAGAACACTGTTAGGGTAATGGCAGGGCAAGGTGTGCCTTTATTAAAACCATTTTGTCAGTGGTGAAACTGGGTGTATTAATTTCCTAGGGATGCCATAACAAATGTCCACAAACTTGGTGGCTTCAAACAACAGAACGTTATTCTCTTATAGTTCTGGAAGCTAGAAGTCAGAAATCCAGTCAGCTGGGCTGTGTTCCTTCTGGAGGCTCTAGGGTGTCAGTCCCCAATCTTTTTGGCACAAGGGACCTGTTTCATGGAAGACAGTTTTTCCATGGACAGGGGATGGGGATGGTTTTGGAAGGATTCAAGCACCTTCAATTTATTGTGCACTTTATTCCTATTATTATTACATTGTAATATATAATGAAATAACTATGCAACTAATCATAATGAAGAATAGTGGGAGCCCTAAGCTTGTTCCTACAACTAGATGACCTCATCTCCGGGTGATGGGAGGCAGTGACAGATCATCAGGCATTAGATTCTCATAAAGAGTGTGGACCCTAGATCCCCTGCATGCGCAGTTCACAGTAGAAATTGTGCTCCTATGAGAATCTATGAAGAATTCTGCCGCTGATCTGACGGGAGGCAGAGTTCAGGGGGTAATGCAAGCAATGGGGAGTGGCTGTAAATACAGATGAAGCTTTGCTTGCTTACCCACCTCTCATTTCCTACTGTGCAACCCAGTTCCTAACAGGTGGCGGGCCAGTGCAGTCCATGGCATGGGGACTGGGGACCCCTGCTCTAGGGGAGAATTCATTTCTTGTCTCTTCTGGCTTTTGGTGGCTGCTGGCATTCCTTGCCTTGTGGCCACATCCCTCCCATTTTTGTCTCTGTGACCACATTGCCTCTCCTATGTGGTGTCTTCTCCACATCTGTGTCTGAAATCTCCCTCTACCTTTCTCTTATAAGGACAGTTGTCATTGGCTTTAGGACCTGCTCAGATAGTCCAGAATGATCTCTTCATCTCAGGATACCTGTGTGCTTCCAATGGTTTGCTGTCCCATGTATGTTAAAGAAAAATGAAATGGTCTCAGCTGGGCATGGTGGCTCATGCCTGTAATCCTAGCACTTTGGGAAGCCGAGGCAGGTGGATCACAAGGTCAGGAGTTCAAGACCAACCTGGCCAATATGGTGAAACCCCGTCTCTACTAAAAATACAAAAATTAGACAGGCGTGGTGGCAGGTGCCTGTAGTCCCAGCTACTGGGGAGGCTGAGGCAGGAGAATTGCTTGAACCTGGGAAGCAGAGGTGGCAGTGAGCCAGGATCATGCCATGGCACTCCAGCCTTGGTGAAAGAGTGAGGTTTTGTCTCAAAAGAAAAAGAAAGAAAAATGAAATGATCTCATTTCAAGAAAATTAAGATCTTAAAATGAAGAGTATACAGCTGAATTAATAAAAATGAGTGAGTGACTGTTAAATTCAAGGGTCAAGAGGTCTTGTATATTTGGGATTCATCATGTTAAACAAAATGAAACAGACTTTTAAATTACAAATATGACAAAGTCCTTAGTATATTTCCATGCATTTTGAATTTCTAAGGCGAATGTAATGTTTCCCAAAATTAAATAAAAAAGAGAATTCCTTTTTGTCAGACTTCAGGACTAGTGGGCTTCAAAAAACAGTTTAAGAAAGCAGTACATTTCCTGCTTGACAAAGAGAAATTTAGCTCAATTACAGTGAATGGCCCAGGAGAAGAGCTGTACAGGTAGCTATCATTTATTGAGTATTTACTATGACTTAGGTACATATTAAGTGCTTTAGATGCATTAACGTTTAATCTTTACAACATACTTTTTGAGGTAGGTTCTATTATAATTATTTTACAACTGGGAAAACTGAGGCAAAAAGATTTACACAACTTCTCCAGATTTACACGGCTAGTAAGTGGTTGAGTTTGGATCCTAATCAAGGTAACCTTCTTAATCAAGCCTGCTATCATAACCACTGTATTATTCTAATATTAAAATATTCTAACAAAGCAGCTCTAGTGTAACCAAGTAGTTAATAAATAAATATGAATACATATGCATATCATGTATATATTTTTTCAGTCTCAAGACTTTGGAAAAGGGTACTTGGGCTACTTTGGTCTGTATTCAGCACCAGGGAAGTGAGGCTCACTGTCCAATCCGTCTGTCATTGTTTCTTTCATTTAGGGTTCTGAGAAGCGGTGAAGCTAATGTTCTGAAGGAGGGAAAGAAATATGTTGCTGTGTTCTCAAGACAAATATCAAAGATGTTTCAGTCCTCAGGTAATTTACTAGATCTGCTTCTAGAACTATTTACTTCAAAGCTTCAGTAAAAATGAGAGAGATGCCAAATGGTGTTTAGTTTAGCAGAGAGACATCTGGACCCTTCTCCTGGATCTGGACTTGCTGACAGGAAATTTCTCCTGACAATTGCAGGGCTTTGGTGAGGTGGAAGAAATTTCTTTTCTCCTAAGATAAAATTCCAAATTATTATTTTTTGAATATTCTCCATTAAATTTTCTGTAGTGCACTTAAAGCTTGTCCTTGCAGTTAACAACTACTGCCATCGCTCCACATTTATTTTAGGAATGAAGGCTGAATTATTTAAGAATGGAGAAGGCATTACTAGATAGAACAAGACTGCAGAGCCCTATTTCATGGGGTGGCATTAACCTCAGAGGATCAAATCAGTGATCGTTAGCAAAGTGCTTCAAACAGTGACTGCCACACAGAAAGGCTTGCTTACTCACTCAATAAATTAAAACAAAATTGAGGGAGAATGTGCCTTCTCTGGGGATAGTCCTGGGACTTCTGAGAAAATCCTAAAGGACTCAGCTATTGCCCTCAAAACAGGAATTTGTTTGCAAGTGAGCTGAGCTCAACATGCAATATGTAGTGATTTCTAACTTTTTAAGCCTTGGTGGTTTGGAACAGTAACAAACGCTTCCAAACGATGTGTAGCTTCCATGCAGATGGAAGAAGCAAGGGCCATCAAATCTGCAAGGATCCTCAGGAAGTATAGTGAGATATTATTATCATTGTTTTCCAGACATGGAAATGGAGTCTCAAAGAGGTTAGGTTTCTTGCTCAGGTTAACTCAGAGTAAGGATTTAAGCCCACACCTCTCTCAAGCCCATATCAAGATGTATCCACGGTACTACTCAAGGCAACCATGCATGACCAGTAGATAGTCTCATTAGAACAAGTATGTATGTATATATGTATTTCTACTTCTCTTTTTGATCTTGTGCTCTCTTCCTCATGAGACAATAATTCTTGTTGCATGCTTTAAATGGACAAATTTCCTTTCACTGAAGTAATGCTTTCCAGTGCTTATTAGGTGATATGAGACCTAGGAGAAGCTGTGATATGCTTTGGGAAAATGGGAATTTGTATCTTCTTTATAAAAAATAACTGGTTGAGTCAGGGAAATAATTTAAAAGTTTGGTTGTATCTGATCAAGTTTCACTCATTTGGTAAACCTTTTTTGAAAGCAGACTTTCATGTGAGGGGCTCTACTGGGCTTGGGGAATATAAAAATCAGAAACACATGCATCTTGTAATGAGCTCACAACATAGTGTATACACAATCTAATTGTATAACTTTGTTATTCAAGGCATTAAATATTGCAAAAGAAACAAAAACTATTAGTTAACCACTGAGCTAATGTGTTCCACCAAAAATGAATCTGTTTCAGCAAAAAGTTTTATGTATGCATACAAATATAGATACGTAAAGGTATGTATAGGTATTTGCAATCACTTTCTCTCCTATGTATGTTGAAGTCTAGCCGTAATGAGTAGCAAAAGGCTAGGATAATTTATATTAGAAATGAGAAAAAAAAGAGAAATGAGATCAAAATGCTAATAAAAAGGTGACAAAATAAATTCAATCAAACCAAATTGTACTTACACTATAATGACTACTAGCTATTATTTGTGGAATAGCTAGCTATCTGGGTCAGACGCCATGTATTTTTAATACTATGTCTCATTTATTTACTTATTATGGGGTATTTTCCACATTACAACCCAATGATACGTTTCACTTGCTGTCTGTGACTGGCAATACAGTAATCCAAGTACCATGATCTGTTATGTTTTCATCCTCATTAGACAATGTTCATGAAACACATAGCCAGCATAAGCATCTTATCCTTCTCTCTTCACTCACTAAAAATACATATTGGATATCTGCTATTAACTGTACTATGCATCTCCTAATATTTTGTTAAGACTTAAATTTCAGGGAACCAGAGGTAAAATATGGTAAAAAGCCCACATTCTGCTTCTCGTTTAAAAAACTCCAAAGCATGGTTTATATGTTCTAATTTTGTAGATGGTATGAAAACTGCTTTGTGATTAATTTTTAAATTGCACATATCATGAGAAGATGATTATTTCTAGAGACCTTAAGCCTAAATGTGCTTTAGAATAACCTACTAAATAACAGGAATTACAACGATGAGGTGAAATCATTACCTCATTTTAATCTTTCTATGCCTGTTCTTTAGTTCCTAAAACTGACTTTTTTTCCTATTTAGTTCTTTGAATCTATTTTTGCTTTAGCATAATGAATAACTTTTATTTTCTGCAACTGCTGGAGCCTATACCTTATTCTTCAAGATAAGTGGCTAAGAAATGAGTGCTTTGGGCTCTGCTTTTTCAGAAAAAAACATTCAGGATGAATCTGTAGAATCACCTGTGTCTTTTGTGTCTGTTATTTTTCACTGAGGGCAAATGGATCTACCTCACCCTCAGACCCCCATCAGGCAAGTTTGCCTTTCCTTTTCCCATCCGCAAGACAAATTAAGAATGCTGAAACCTTTCACTCATAACAAAACAGTGATAAAGCAGGTAACAAGACCTCACATTAATCAGGTCTTTCAAAGAAGAGGCCCCAACCTGCACCCTTTGTCTAGCCTGCTGGTAGGTGGGTTTTTTTCAGACTCTTTTTAGGGGCCTAGCATTCTTTAGTTGGGCAGCACATTCTCCTTGGAAATGTTTCACTTTTCAGACAGTCTCTGTGTTGATCAAAAAACCCAGAGAGCCACTACGGAAACCTGAACTTCTAATGATCTTCTTTTATATTTTCTTACAATGGACAATGGCTCTCTCAATGCTAATGGCAACAGTACACAGGCAACAATGCAAAGAGATGGAGGGTGGAGAGAGTAGCCACTGTCACAAGATGTGCTGTATCATCTTGGTGGAAAAAAAATTCCTGTTTTCTGCAGCCAAATTGATGCTGTCTCTTGTTGAAAATATTCAAGGTTCCTGCAAACCAGTGCTAAGATGAGAAAAGACAAGAGTAGATGAGTAATTTTCTTCTCAGGAGGAAAAGATTACCTTCAGTTAAATGATAATAGACCAGTTTTCTTGTATTGTAATCCTTTTAACTAACATCACAAAATTCTCCCTTAACTTCCTTTGTGGCAGCCGTCGACCTGTTGTTTCCAGGCTAAACTGTGCGTACACTGTACATACAATTACATTGAGTCAAGCATGCCCTCTACTGATCAATAAAAATATTACCGAACAGGATTCACCAGAATACTGAACTCACAAAGGAAAGATATTTTGGGCAGTTTTACTTGCGAGTGTGTTTTTCAAACATTGCAAACACTAGAAAATTGTAAAATTTATATATTAGATTCATAGAAACATAATTACATTTAAATTAATTTTTAAAAATAATTTAACTTGTACTACTAATATAAATTTACATATTGCTAAGGGTTGATCAGAAAAGTTGAAATAACTTCACTTCTCTTAAAGTTTTTTTTTGGAGGGGGGAAGAACTAACATTTTAACAATACATGCAAATAAGTTATTGTTTTAAAGCAAGGGTTGGCAAACTTTTTCTGCAGTGAACCAGATAGTAAATATCCTAGGCTTCGCTGGGCTGTAAGGTCTCTGTTGCAACTACTTAACTCTATTATTATTGTGCAAAAATAGCCATAGACAATATGTGAATGAGTGGGTGTGGCTGTGTTCCAATAAAACTTTATTTACACAGACAAACCAGGCTGGATTGATTTGGTCTATAAAACAGTGAACTTGAAGGTTTATTGAACCATAAAAGAATGTAAACACTCCCAAAGTGTTGTATTCTTTAAAATAAAAGTTACTCTGGAATAGGAGGCTGTAATTTTAGCTTGAAGGCTGACATGACTTCGAAACATTCTGAAACTTTTTCTTTTTGATTAGTTTCCTAACTCAACTTACAAACATTGTTAAAAATAATGAAAGGTTAGAACCCAGGGGCCCTCAAAGATCATATATTGCAATTATCTAGTTTACAGATGAGGAAACTAAAGTGTTGAATTTCCTGAATGCTACTCCAGCCATCTACATTCTTTTCTGGATCAGCTGTCAATGACTTTTGGTTACTTTGATAAATTAATGCATGGAATAATTTCACAAACTAGAAGGAATTAAACAAATATGACTGTTATTAACAAGTTAGGAGAAGACAATCACAGACATTTGTATTTTCTCACCCTTTGAAGATCATGTCTACATGAATGATAAAACTATAGCAAGTCAATAACATCTCCCTCTCTTGTAACCACCACAAGTGTTAGCAATATTAACTCATACAGATATTTTGTGTATCATAATTTCATAGATTTTCGAAACTTTATTGGCAGTTGGATACAGAGTTGACTGTAATTTCTCTTGGCATTTGAGCAAAATCATGAATTATTTGTGTTGATGCATGATAACCAAAGATAGAATCTTCACTGTTAAATTATGATTATTGTTATTATTATTTTTTTTTTGAGATGAAGTCTCACTCCGTGGCCCAGGCTGGAGTGCAGCAGTGCGATCTTGGCCCACTGCAACCTCTGCCTCCCAGGTTTAAATGATTCTCATGCCTTAGTCTCCTGACTAGCTAGGATTACAGACCTGTGCCACCACGCCTGGTTAATTTGTGTAGTTTTGATAGAAATGAGGTTTTGCCATTTGCCCAGGCTGGTCTGGAACTCCTGGCCTCAAATGATCCTCCTGCCTCAGCCTCCCAAAGTGCTGGGATTACAGGCATGAGCCACCATGACTGACCTTACATTATTTTTTAATGCCAGATAACCAAACAAGGATGTGTTTTTTTCTGTTGGATTACTTTTGGCAAAGGATGTCATTATGTGAAGACACACCCCTATGGCCACTACATATAAATAAAATTTCCTCAAACTTCATTCATTGCTGCATATTCTGACCAAACAGTGAATTTTAAATGTCTTTCAAATTAAAACTATCAATGAAGACTTAAATCAATTCAGTAATTACTCCTTTATTTAACATTCATTTCAAAATAGTTAGCTAAGGGCACTATGTCAAGTGGTGGTGATACAGTTCTGATCAATAAGGCCTACTCGGTTCTTGCTGTCACTGAGCTTTCAGACTATGCAGAAATTATTATTGATAGAGCCTGTCTTAGTCTGTTTTAATTGCTGTAACAAAATACCATAAACTGGATAGCTTATAAACAACAGAAATTTATTTTTCCCCTTTCTGGAAAAATACATTTTTTCTAGGATTTCTCCAACTGGGAAGTCTGAGATCAAGGTGCTGGCAGGTTGAGTGTCTGGTGAAGGCCCTTTCTCACAGAAAGCATCTTCTTGCTGTGTCTCACATGGTGGAAGGGGAGCGGCAGCTCTCTGTGGACCTTTTTCATAGGGGTACTAATTCCATTCATGAAGGCTCTGCCGTCATGCCCTATCTCCCACCATCATCACATTGGTGAATAGGTTTCATCGTATGAATCTTGGTGGGGACGCAAATATTCAAACCATAACAGGCCATGAGCTCTGAGTTTGAAATCGAAAATGAGCATGACATTTTTATTTTATAGTCAACTCATTAGTCTCATTTATACTCTCACTCTATAAATCTCTTCACAGCAAACTTGCTCTCAAGGAATTTATAGAAAGTATAAACGAGAGTAATCAAATGACAATAATAATATAATAAGTATAAAATGAGAATAGTAATAGTAGTAATTATATAATAATAAAATAATAAATATATTTATTAACCATAAACTGAGAATAATAAAAAATAATAACGAAAAAGTCATCTAGAGAGGAGATTAATTATTTATAGAATCCCAAAGAAGGCTTTGTAGCAGCATATTTGATCCAAGCCTTGAAGGCTAAATAGGATTTAACATGTAGAAATAAAGCAGGACAGGAAAGAAGAGACAAGTTCTTTTTTTTTACTTGTATATATTTAAGGGTTAACAGTGCAATTTTGTTACATGGATGTTTAATTTAGGGGAGCAGCCTGGGCTTTTAGTACTGTGACTCCAACAGTGTGTATTGTTCCTATTAAGTAATTTCTCTTTCTTCACCTCCTTCCCACCCTGCCACCCTTTCGAGTCTCCAGTGTCTATTATTCCACACTCCATGTCCATGTGTAGACGTGTTCAGCTCCCACTGCTAAGTGAGAACATGCGGTGTTCGTCTTTATGTTTCCGAGTTATTCTACTTAAGGGAATGGCTCCAGTTCCATCCATGTTGTGGCAAAAGACAGGACGTCATTCTTTTTATATGGCTGAAGTGTGTGTGCGCGCACAGACACACATACCATATTTTGTTTATCTCATCCATTGATGAACACTTTTTTTTTTTTTTTTTTTTTTTGAGATGGAATCTTGCTCTGTCGCCCAGGCTGGAGCGCAGTGGTGCCATCTCTGCTCACTGCAAGCTCCGCCTCCCGGGTTCACAACATTCTCTTGCCTCAGCCTCCCAAGTAGCTGGGACTACAGGTGCCCGCCACCACATCTGGCTAATTTTATTTATTTTAGTAGAGACGGGGTTTCACTGTGTTAGCCAGGATGGTCTCGATCTCCTGACCTCATGATCCGCCCGCCTTGGCCTCCCAAAATGCTGGGATTACAGGTGTGAACCACTGTGCCCGGGCTGTTTCTAGTTTTTAAAAGAGATTCAAATTTAAAGGTCACTTAGAAGCCACTGGTTACTAAAGCAACGGAAATGATGCTTTTACCTTATTGCTTTAATGTTTTCATTTTAATAGGACTAAACTGTTCATTTGAGTCAAATTAGAGGTTTCTATGGAAGCCTTTGATATCATAAATCCATATATGCTTTGATAAGAACTTTTTTAGTACTTAAGTTAGAAAGAAGTCCTTTAGGATGTTAGGACTTTGAACTCAGCAACTTTTTACCCCCTAAATGGGTTAGGAAGAAGGGCTAGATATGAGTTTGAAAGGAGTGCTTAAATATCGTGGTATAGTGGAGATGTTTCCTATTTGTCAATAGGATGAAATAAAAAGAAAGAAAGGAAAAAAGAATCCCTAAAGCTTCTCTGCAGTCTTTGTTAGTAAGAAATGACAATATTAATATCAATTTAAGAAAGTTGAGCATATGAACATGTTGGAGTTTAGAAGGGTTGTACAGCATTCTCCAACTTTCCAGCTTGTATTTTCATTCTGAGATAAAATCTAACTAGATTTACTAATTTAATCTCTCATAATATTTTTTATCTTCCCATTTACAGAGCAGGAAAAGATTAATGGCTAGCCTATAGGACTCCCATTTGAACTTAGAAGCTTAATATTCAGTTGAAAGAGGAATAAAGCCTAATTAGAATGAGTGATATTTTGTAGAGGTAAGATTCAGCAGCTCACTCTGAATTAAGGAAATAAGTCAATGTTTCACTGGAAAAAACAAAATACCCAACAGGATTTTATAAAATCAACAAGAAAATAGAGAAGAGAGCAACTTCATCCTTCCTAACTGCCCATAGTTTCCTCTCTCTACCTTCTCAGTCTCAGATAAAAGAAGAGCAGAGTGAGTGTGACCTTTCAGTATCCAGTCTTCACGCTGACCCTCTGAAGGTAAGACAACACTCTTAGATTGCAGATAAGATGAGATTCAAGAAGAGCTCACACATGGGCAAAGAGAAGAGCTGCTATGTCTAATATGAGCGAAATGAGAAGAAATAGGATAACAACTATGAGAAGTTCCTATCATTATTTAAAAAATGAAATAAATGACCTTCTGATGTGTAATACTCCAAATGAGAACGTGCCCTAGAAAGCAAAAGAAAAACATTCACAACTAATGCTTTGCATTTTTAAAGAAATTATAAAATGTATAGAATATATAAAACCATAACTAAAAGATGAAAAGATAACAGACAAGAGAATAGCATGGGAGAACTAGGGAAATGAATTGACTATAAAAAGACATAATATTGGAACTAATAAAAAATAGTGAGGTAGGCATTGTTCAAAATTAAACCATGACAAAGAGGCTGGAAATAACTCAGATAATGCAAAGAAAAAAGATAAAGCATGAAAGAATTTACAGAAAATATGGTCAATATAAAAAAAAAACCTCTTGTGGATTTAAAAAGAAAACACACAGAAAAATATTCCAAGATATAGTGATAAAACAACCGCCCCCCCACCAGCTTTTCCACTATAAAGAAATCAGTAAGTTGTAACATCTGAAAATGGAAAGGTGCACCATGTTCCATGGCGATCAATATCAGTCTATATAAGGTGAACTTACTGATTCTTAGGGATACTTAAATATTCAGGATTCAAGGGAAAAAGTGTACTAAACATCAGTCTGGTTTCAGAACTTTTCCATGTAAGCTTTCAGTGCCAGAGGACAGTGGAGGAATATTTAGATTGTTGAGAGAGAAAAAAAATTTGAATAAAAATATTGATACCTGGCTCATTTCGGTTAAGGTATGAAGATTACAGATGGATGGTCTCGAAAATGCAAGGACCTATGGAATACAGCATCCATGAATTCTTCCTGGAAAAAGTACTTAATGTAGAAATCCAATCAATTAAGAGATTAATAAACATGTAGATCTTGGAGCTATACTTGGAATTGAATTTAATCAGGGTTGATATTTTGTTAGATGAGTGTAAAGAAGAAAAAGTGGATGAAGGGGCTGAGGGTATGTGCGGTAGTCATTTTGATGGTCGGTCATGGGATCTAAGCAGGGTAAGGAGGGAAGGGAGGGTGTGCGATGCATGTTGGAGCTTAAAAAGGTGGCCAGCTCAGTGGATTGACAGATACAGTGAGTTTGACATTGCATTGAGTAATAGGAGTGAAGCTTACTGGAATTATTATAATTCCATATCCATTCCATAATTCCAATGGTCATAATTTCAACTTAATTGGAAGTCATCATAGGAAGTAATTATCAGAGAAGGGGGTGATCAAAACCCAGATATTGAAGATGGTGTAGTTGTTAGTGGAAGAGGCAGGATGTAGGAGAAAATTATTGAAAGCAAAGAGGTCAAGAAACTGGAGGGGCAAGGTGTTGACTCTACAGGCATAGCGAGTTACCGAAATTGATGATAGCAGTTGAAAGAAAGTCATAGCTGATGGCTACAATTCTCAGCACATTAAGGGCATCATGTTCTGATGGCATGTGCTCTGAATTATCAAGGGAGTTTTAAGAAATAGGGGGTAAGATGTTTGGGTGTAGCAAGAAGGAAAAAGTCTGACATCTAATCTACCTTTAGGTTTGGTGGCACATATAGTATGGAGAAAAATCACCTCTACTTGAGAGGGTTACAGAATATCAGTGTTCCTAGAAGACAGACTGTGTTCATGAAGAAGGAGGAATAATGCTCAAAGAAGAGGCTGAAGATATTATAGATCACACTGATGAATATGACTTTCAGAGAAGGAATATAGGGGACTTGGGAGAGGTTGGGTATTGGATTTAGATTGTGGATGTACCAAGTGTTAGGAGGTTAAAAATCTGGTAGAGCACTGTGTTTGATAAGATTGGATTGTTGGGGTGAGTGGAATGAAGGTATAATGTTGGGCTCTTGGGAGCAACGAGGGAACAGTGAATTATATATTCCATATAATAGACTACTTTTCGTCACTGGCCTGTAAGTTACTTTACAGTGGTCAATGAGAATGCTCTAGGGGTTTGTAGGTGAGAGTGAGTAGGAAAGGTGGTTTTACTAAGAACACAGGCTGTTCTCTGGGCCTCTTTAAGTCTCATCTAAGATGGTAAGACCAGAAGAAAACAGTATTACTTGTGCCACAACAGAAAATTCCTTGTACAAAGCCAACATAAAAGCATTATCAAAACCTAACAAAGACACACACACACGCACACACACACACACATACCCCATGACCAATCATACTTATAGATAATGATTCACAATTTTTAAATGAAGCATAACTAATAGATATACCTTTTTTTTTTTCTTTGAGAATGATGGATGTTCAAATAGGATTTTTTTTTTTTTTTTTTTTTTTTTTTTTTTTTTGCGGGGTGAGTTCTTGGCTGCCCTCTGCTGCAATCCTCTCATGGGATATTCACTCTCCAGCTAACTTCTTGGGATTCATCCTCAGAGCCTCTGTGGGGCAGGATAGATAGTCATGGAAATATCCATGTCCTTGGATGCATCCACTATGGTGTCCTTGGGATGCATCTACCATGGTGACCATACAGTCAAAATAATAAGCCCCCACATTTGCACTGTAGTCCAGCTCATTCAAGCAAAGCTATCTCCAGTAAGGAATTTCCCCTGTAGGAAGCATGTGCACTTTGATGTTATCTGTCCTCAGACTGACCCTGTGCTCACTATAATACTAAAAAACACACACCCTGGGTGGAGATTTAAGATGCTAATGAGATACGTGACATATGAACAAGCTTGTACAGCTACTGCGCCTATGTGCCCAGAGGACCACCCAGACACCTCTTCCTGCTTGCTCATGGATAATTATGTAAGATTCCCATAACAGGAGTCTTCTTAGTGCCAGTCTTTGCTGTCTCATCCTCACGGTCAGGTCACCCTGACTCCCCTCTCAGTGTGTATTGCCTATTCTGCACTTAACTTTCAAAATATTTGTTTTTCCTTTGCAATGAATTACTCTATGCTGCATCTCTTTTCCTGTGTGTCGCTTGTTTAAATTATTTTAAACTAAGAAGAAAAGAATCAAGGTCTCACAACAGGCATCAACACCCAAAGGTACCACCCATAGCTTCTTATTGCTGAGGTCCCCTTACCCTAGCTGTTTGTTTTGTTTCTTATTTTTATTTTTTGGGAATGAGCTCTTCAGGGGGCTTTGACCTGTTGAACTTCTTCTAGAACATCCACTTTTCTCTCAGGCAACTCATGTATCATTGCCAATCTAAATTATGAAAGAATAGCTGCCTTTTTTACTGTGCTTTTCTTGTCCTGACATTGCAAGCAGCTCACAGGTAGATTTCTGCATTTGCTCTACTCAGCCTTAAGTCAGACACCAGCTTCTTTGCTTCTCACACAATAGGTAGCACTACAGGTGGTCTTCTCAAATCTCCTCTTTTTAGACTTATGGCAAACAGGAGTAGGTGGGAGAATGCCTCAACTATCCAGCTTTCACATATTTCAGCCTCTTCTACTACCAACCCTTGACTGATTGGGAACTAAGGCTCATAAAAGCTTTTAAACATCATTTTGCAAATTTGAACGTTTAATTTTGTTTCTGAGCCTTTGGGGACCTCACCAAAAGTTGGGGCAAGAAAAGTTTCCTATTTTAACATGCTGTTAGATACTGTTATTTCCAAAGAACTAGATATATCCTTAGCAAAGGTCCTCCACTCTTTCTGCCAAGATCTCAGTCTATGAACAATGCAAGCTTAAATGGGATTATCAAATATATACTACTTATATATTAAAGGTATTGATTTCATTTTGACTGTACTTGCAATTAGTATAGTGAAGTAGTTGGTCTTTATTAGACTGACAAAGTTTTGATTCTGGCCCCATGATTTATAAGTTATGACCCTGTGCAAGGGAATTTATCACTCTGTAAAATGATGATAATGGTCTGCTTCATATTGTTTTCATGGAGATTAAGAGTTAAAATATGTTAATATGTGTTAATCATGTCAAATAAATAGTATCAATTTGATACAACCTTTTCCAGAAAATCTTTCCAAAGAAATTTCAAGGGAATTACAAACCAATGGCTAAATAAACATGGATGCACAAATTTTGCAAAAGTTTAGTAAATTGAACCCAACAATGAGACAAGGTCTCGCTCTGTTGCCCAGGCTGGAGTACAGTGGCGATCTTGGCTCATTGCAACCTCTACCTCCTGGATTCAAGCAATTCTTGTGCCTCAGTCTCCCAGGTAGTTGACATTACAGGTGGGCACTAGCTAATTTTTGTATTTTCAGTGGAGATGGGGTTTCACCATGTTGGCCAGACTGGTCTGAGACTCCTGGCCTCAAGTGATCCACCCACCTTGGCCTCCCAAAGTGCTGGGATTACAGGCATGAACCACAATGCCCAGCCAAACCTAACAGTATTTTAAAAAGATACCACATAATGATCCGGTAGAATTCATCCAAGACTGCAAGGTTGGTTTAACACTGAAAATCAACCTATGTAATTCACCACATTAACAGATTACAGAAGAACCGTGTGATCACCTCAGCAGATATGGAAGAAGCTTTGGCAAAATCCAGCATTCATTTCTGGAAAAAAAAAAAAAAAAAAAAAAAAACCTATTAGCAGAGAAGGAAGCTTTGTTAACCTAATACAGGGTATCTGTGAGAAACCTACAGTTAACATCAAACTTAATGGTGAAAGACTGAATGCTTTCCTTCTAAGGACAGAAAGAAAATAAGGATGTCTGCTTTAATTACTTTTGCTCAGTTATTGTACTAGAGGTTCTTATCCAATGCAATAGGCAAGAAAAACTAACAAAAGTCATGCTGATAAAAAAGGGAGAAGTAAAACCAATTATATCTACAGATGACAAGATACAGATACAAAATTAAATTGTATTTGTGTATATGGGTGGCAAACAATTAGGAATATAAATTTAAAAAGTACATTAAAAATAACATTGGAATAATGAGGAATACACTTAACGAAAGATTCTCAAGACCCATGCTTGGAAAACTACTGATCATTGCTAAGATAACTTAAAGAAGGCCTAAATAATTGGAGAATATACTGTGTTTTGATCGTAAGTTTCAATGTTATTAATTATCCCCAAAATGATCTACATATGTAACACAATGATAACCAAAACCTTAGAAAGCCTTTTTTTCAGGCAATTAACATTATTCTAAAATTTATATGGAAATGCAAAGGACGTAGAAATTCTGAAACAATGTTGAAAAAGAAGAAAGTTGGAGGTCTTCATTAACTGATTTTAAAACTTAATATATAAATGTGCAGTGAGCAAAAGAGTGTGATTTTGGTGTAAGGATAGAAAAAGAGGTTAATAGAATGTGTTCAATGTGGAAAAGTATAATCTTTGCAACAAATGGTTTGGGAACAATCATGTAACCACATGCAGAAACCCAATAATCAACTGTTACCTCCCAGCATCAACAAAAATTACATTGAAATGGTGCATAGACTTAAATATAAAAGCTAAAATTGCTGGGTGTGGTGGCTCATGACTGTAATCCTAGCACTTTGGGAGGCTGAGACGGGCAGATCACCTGAGTTCAGGAGTCCGAGACCAGCCTGGCCAACATGGTGAAACCCCGTCTCTACTAAAAATACAAAAATTAGCCGGGCATGGTGGCAGATGCCTGTAATCCCAGCTACTAGGGAGGGTGAGGCAGGAGAATTGCTTGAACCCAGGAGGCAGAGGCTGCCATGAGCCAAGATCTCGCCATTGCATTCCAGCCTGGGTGACAGAGCGAGACTCTGTCTCAAAAAAAAAAGAAAAAAAGTGTGAAAAGTATAGGACTTCTAGAGGATAACATAGGAGAAAACTTTAGTGGTCTTGGCCTTGGAAAAGATTTCTTAAATACAACACCAAAACACAGTTCATAAGAGAAAATAATCAATATTGTGCCTTACCAACTAAAACATTTTATTCTGTTAAGCAAATAAACCAGGAAAATATTGCAAACATGAATATAAATAACTTGTCATTAGAACATAAAATGTCTTCTAATAAAAGAAATAGCATAGTAGAAAATGGGCAAGATATCCAAACAGATGTTTTATCAAAGGAGTTATACAGATGATAAATAAACACATCCAAAGAGGCTTAAGATCATTAGTCACTAGGGAAATGAAAATTACACCACAATGAGTTATCACTACTCACCCACTGAAATGACTGAAATTTTAAAAGTCTGAGTATATTACATATTGGGGGGCTGTAAACTCTCTTTTTATTTTTAATTTTACTTTAAGTTCTGGGATACACGTGCAGAACCTGCAGGTTTGTTACACAGGTATACATGTGCCATGGTGGTTTGCTGCACCTGTAAACCCATCATCTAGGTTTTAAGCCCCGCGTGCATTAGGTATTTCTCCTAATGCTCTCCCTCTCCTTGCCCCCAAGCTCCCAACCGGCCCCGGTGTGTGATATACCGCTTCCTGTGTCCATGTGTTCTCATTGTTCACCTCCCACTTATGAGTGAGAAGATGTGGTGTTTGGTTTTCTGTTCCTTGTTAGTTTGCTGGAGGTACTGTAAACTCTTACACATTACTGGTAGGAATATAAAATAATAAAAGCACTTTGGAAAACAGTTTGGCATTTTCTTAAAAAGATGTATGTACACCTACCTATGACCTCTCCATTCCACTCCTAGGAAGAGTAGAAGGAAAGTGGAAATGTATGTCCACCAAAAAGCTTGTATCTTAATATTCACAGAGACTCTATTTGTGATGGTTACAAACTGGAAACAACCAAAATTTCCATTACCCATTGAATGGATTGAGGTATATTCATACAATAAAAAGGAATGAATTATTGATGCAAGCAACAATATGAATGAATCTCAAAACAATTATGTTGAGTGAATGAAGCCAAACAAAAAGAGTACATATTGTATTCAATTTATATAAAATTATACACAAAAATGCAGACTAATCTATCATGATAGAAAGAAGATCAGTTGTCTGGACATGAGAAAGCAGGGAATGGTGGGAGGGAGGGATTGCACCTTCAGTAGTTAATAGTAGCTTAATATTTTAGCTATTGTTATAATTATTGCTATTGTTAGCCTCTCACCTCCACAAATGGAAAAGGAATGAAAGAGAATATTGAGATTACATAAGAAATTACCGAGAAAACCTTGGAGTTTGTTTTGAATGATTAGACCAAATTTTTGTTATTATGTGAAATAGTGTATTGAAATTGAGGTTGAGTTATAGAAAAAGAAGAGAAGAATTTTATTTTTGGTTAACACAGGGTGTCTGAAATATTCTACCCTTTACACACACAATACATATACACATTGTGGCCATCAATCCTGTGTTGTATTTTTCTGTGTTGAATCAATGATTATTTTCATGTTGAGGACCATAAATCGCAGTTCTATATTTTGAATGACAATCTCTAAATCTGCATGATCGCAACAGGAACCACTACCACACATTTCATGTACCTTTCTTGGCTTTGCCTTCTGTCTTCCTCGCTGGATACGGGGAACCCCACCAACAATCAGTATATGCTGTTGACTGGTGGACTCAAAGTGCCTATGTGTTTTTTGTCTTCCATGATGTTTCTCTATTTTTGACTAAGATGTTTCTCTATTCTCTGGGCTAAGTGAGAGATAAAGATTCTAGGAATTTTGGCAAGGTTTTTGACAAAGGGTTTTACTGTTTTTTCCTAGGGATGTGTTTGAAAATGTGCAGTGCTCTAATAGCATTTTGAAGGTGGGGCCCAAGATGTTAACTGTCTTCCAATCATGGGATAATCCTCAACAACCATGAATTGCGTCAAAGGCTAAAAGCACTGCTGTGGGGAAACACTGAGTCCTAGTCAACGATATTATAGGGTAAAGGGAATAGAGCCACAGGGATGTTGAACCAAATGATCTTCATGCTCTCTCAAGTGCATTTCTTTTATACATGGAGGTTTGGGCTCATGTTTTATACTCTGTTATGGTTACCTTGCAGTGGAGGAACATACCCACTTAGGGATGACCTATTATATCCCCATTGACTTCAATAGGACACCATAAGGCTTCAATACCAAAAGCACTAGACAACGTCCGTTTTCACACTGCTGGTAAAGACATACCCCAGGCTGGGCACTTTACAAAAGAAAGAGGTTTAATGGACTTAGAGTTTCCGTGGCTGGGGAGGCCTCACAATCATGGCGGAAGGTGAAAGGCATGTCTTACATAGTTACAGACAAGAGAAGAGCGCTTGCGCAGGGAAATTCCCATTTTTAAAGACGTCAGGTCTCGTCAGACTTATTCCCTGTCACGAGAACAGCATGGCAAAGACCCACCCACATGATTCAATTATCTCCCACAAGGTTCCTCCCACAACACCTGGGAATTATGGGAGATGCAAGTTGCGATTTGGTCGGGGATACAGAGCTAAACCGTATCACAAGGATACAGGTCATTTTATTAGAAAGGTTAAAAACTGGTCTGATGTCAAAGGGGCTGTAGAGACAGAAAAAGAGCTCAGGGCTTCTCATTCTCATTTCGGTTCTAACACTGAATTGGGAAGTTTGAAATTTCTTGAAAATTAGCAAATAAATAATATAAATTAGAACAGCATGCGCTTTCTCCTTAAAAACAGCACAATGTAAAATGAACGCACATTGAGAAATGTGCGTTCACTTTATATTGTGTTTTTTCTGTTTTCATCAGAGCTTAAGAACATGGCCTGTGGAGTCTGACTTCCTGGCACAAATTCCAGCTCTGCTATTTCTGTGGTGAAGGCGCAATTTCTTCTTTTTACCAAGGGGGAAGAATAGGATTGTTTTGGGGATTATAGAAGATAATTTATATCAAGCCTTTACTAGTGCCTAGAACACAGTGAGTCCTCAAATGTTAGCATAAATTTTGTTTTGCTAGCATAAATTTTGACTTTTAATCAACTTATAGTAGCCATACAATTTGGAAATTATTATCTATGGTTATAAGAATCCTATAATTGCTTTTGAAAGTGATGTGTTTTAAAAGCACACTTGGCCGGATGCAGTGGTTCACATCTGTAATACTAGCACTCTGGTGGTCTGAGGCAGGAGGATTACTTGAGCCCGGGAACTCGAGGCTGCAGTGAACTAGAGTCACACCACTGTGCTCACTCTAGACTGGGCAACAGAGCAAGAGTCTGTCAAAAAAAAAAAAAGAAAAGAAAAGAAGGAAAAATCTGTGCTATCTACAGAGGTGATGGTGGAAAATAACTCCATTGATTGCCTGAAACTGAGGAACATCGATATGGTAATTCATGTGGTCTTGAGGATTTTTTATACACACAAATTTTTAATCATCTAGCTAAATGTTCTTCATACCTTTAAAAGTTTGCCTCCTCTCACTTTTATTGCCTACGTTTATTTATAAATGTATTATTGGTGACTGTACCTTTCCCTGTCTCCCTGAAAGACTGTGGAATTACTTTCAAGTTTTAACGGGCCTCGTTAGTAAGTGAGAGCTAATTCTCGACATTGCTGTTTTGTCCTTCACTCTCTGTATCCATGATGACATTTTACCGTATGAATGCCAAGTGAGACTGTAAAGAAACAAAATTTTTGAACTATCCACTAGAGGGAGGCCTTGCTCTTCCATTCAATGTAGATTTTCTTTTAAAAAATACAAGTGAAATTTAGATTTCTCTCTTTGTGAAAAGCTGAACGTTTCAGTCCTGGTATTAAGAACTCTGTTTAACGTCGTGGTTATATCTTGGCTCTGCTGAGTTTGACAATGCAGAATTCACTTGAGGAGGAAAGACATCTGTTGATCTGTGAACACTGTTTGGTTTCCTTGTTTCTTTATCCTTCATGGACTACTCAAGCAACAGTCTCACGTAAAATACTGTTTTTCACAGAAATGTCACACTGTTCTAAAGACTAAATGGAAGGACTCCCTTCTGCCTGTTTACAGAGATGGCTTACTGAAGGATCTCTGTGTCATATAATTGTACTTATTAGTCTCTATCTCTTCACCATGTTGATGGAACTTTTCAGAAGAAACAAAGGAGTGATATGAAGGCTTCTGGGTTTTTTAAAGAAGGTTTACAAAAAAAAGAAAGGTAACTTTTAATGGCCCATTTTGAATTTGAATCTCCAAATAGTTCCAAGTAACTACCATTTAATTTTAGTGTCTCTGTAGATCAATTTTGCTTATCAAATTATATCACTTTAGCAATAGATGGGATAATATGAAATGATAGAATGATGGAAGTATATAAACTGGTAAGAGCTAAGAGCTAGCAGAGGTTTATGTTCTAATTTGATTGGCAAATGTAGTCTTTTTCAAAGCACCGTGATTGTCATTTACCTGGTACTCAGGAAATTTAAAGTTTAAGGTAGAATGATGGTGTAGCTGCTTGGGAAAAGTTTGGCAGTCTCTTAAAATGTTACATGTAAATATACCATAGGACCCAGCAATTTCAATTCTAGTTACCTACCTAAGAAAAATAAAATTATATATTCACACAAAATTTATACGTAAATGTTCATTCACAGTTTTATTTATATTAGCCAGAAAATGGAATGAACTCAAATGTCCATTAGCTAGTGAGTAGATAAACAAAAAATGGTATAGCCACAGAACACAATACTATTGGCCAATGGAAAGGCATGGAGTACTGGCACACACGACAACATCTGTGAACCTCAAAAACGTGGTGCTGAGTAGAATCAGCCAGACGCAAGAGACCACATATTGTAGAATTCCATTTAAAGGAAAAGTCCAGAAAAGGGAAATTGATAGTGACAGAAAGTAGATTAACGGTAACCTGGGAGTTGGAGTGGTCCTAAGGAGTACCTGCAAACAGGCATGGAGTTCCTTTCTGGAGTGATGGAGCTGTTTTAAAATTGGATTGTAGTGACGGTTGCACAACTCTGTACACTTCCTAGCAGCCAATGAATTTTACACCTAAAACTTATTGTATGTTTAAAGCTATTAAAAACAAATAGAATGAATCTGAAGATCAAATGTTTCATGAACATTTTGTAGGGAAGAAATCAAACTCATCAGATATTTCAGCTTCCCAGGCCAGGCCAACTTTTTGTCTTCAAGAATCAGAAAAGAGTAGGAATGCATGACTTTCGTTTCTGTCACCTTGAGAAAAACAGAAAAATGTGTCTAAATCAAAGCATCAGAATCCAAGCTATAGCACCTGTGTTTGCCTGTGACCTGTAAAAATTCCTTTAACTCACGCAATCTACCACTCTTTGAACTTGACGAGACTCTATTAGTTACAGTCCTTTCTCTCAAGGCGCATGAACACCATGTTGTTTGCTTATCTTGAGGAATTAAATATTATTTTTGGGAGGTGAGATGCACATAAAAAAGAATTACTATTTCTTTTAGAGGCAGGGTCTCACTCTGTCACCCAGGTTGCAGTGCAGTGGCATGATGATGACTCACTGCAGCCTTGAACTCCTGGGCTCAAATGGTCCTCCTGCCTCATTCTCCCAAGTAACTGGGACTACAGGTGCATGCTACCATGCCCAGATAATTTTAAAAGTTTTTTTTTTTTTGAAAGACAGGGTCTTGCTATGTTGCCCAGGCTGGTCTTGAACTCCTGACGTCAAACGATTCTCTCGCCTTGGCCTCCCAAAGTGCTGAGAGTACGGTCATGAGTCACTGTGGCTGGCAATAATTTATTTTTTTCTTTTTCCAGCTAACTTCTGACAAACTGTAAAACCTTGGCCACCATTTTCAGTATGTCTTTCAAATTGTCCTTTGCCCTTATCTGGCCAGAACAATGGATTATATTTTCTGACATCACAGGTGCAGAATTTTGGCAAGCTTAGTTCTAAAAACCACTTGAGATAGAAATCTTCAAGGAAAATATTTGAAGTAAAACAGTATTCACAAATATAGTGATAATTTTGCTTATGGAAATGAATCTATTCTAATCTCTCTCCCTCAAGCCTTATTAATAGTCACAACTATTTTGAGAGTCATTGAAAATGTTTGAAATTAGTTTTACAAAACCCATCAAAAGCGGCTTACATTTAAAAGGAAATGATGGAGTGTTTGTCTACATATGGTTATTTGTCTTTTCCATCTTGGCAAGCAAGCACTCTTTCTTATATGTTTTTGAGAAATTTTCTTTGAAGGAGCTATCTTGTGAGTGTTCATGCATCCCATTGGTGGTTAGACCACATTCCATAAGCTACTCTATTTTTTAGCCCAAACTTTCTATCTTTCAATCTCTTGATAACTTGATATGTCCTGGGCTCTGTCCTAGACCCAGCCCTGATGTTGTTATAGCAGCTAACCAACCTAGTACAGTTCCTGTCCTCAAAACCCATTTTTAATGAATAAGACCTAGTATTTGATAGCACACCAGGGTGACTATGGTCAGTAATAATTTAATTGTACTTTAAAAATAACTAAAAGAGTACAGTTGGATTGTAACACAAAGGACAAATGCTTGAGGGGATGGGTACCCCATTTACCCTGATGTGATTATTATGCATTGCATGCTTGTACCAGGATATCTCATGTACCCCTTAAATATATACACCTACTGTGTACCCACAAAAATGAAAAGCATTTGTATAGATGATCTTTAAACAGAAATCAATAGATGATCAACCAAGTTATTGAAAAATTTAGAATCTCCATTTATCTTAAAATTTTTTAAAAATTTCTGTTTCTGAGAATGTTTAGAAGGTATATTATATATAAGTACATGTGTATAATCTATAAATTTTAAAATCCACACATTGAAGGTACATACTCATATTATTTACTGATAGAAGCTTAAATAAAAAATGTTTGCAAACCACTGGCTTAGTTCATTAGTGATACTAACATGTGGCTTGTGAGAAATTTTAGACCCTCATAGACTCAATTTACTCTAATAGTAATAATGAACCCCTCCAAATGCATACCAAATAATAAATAGAAGCATAAACACTGTGCCTACTATTTAAATGCAGCTTCAATATTAGTCCCCTATCCACCATATCTTCTAATCACTTCTGTGTCTTAAGTACTTTAAATATCGAAAATTTATGGCAGTAGCATGATCTCATTCATTCCTCTCGTTCATGTAGCACTAACCAATTACAGTACTACATGGAGAGGAATAAGTATTAGGAATGTTGGCAGCACACAGCAGGGGCAGGCTAGCCAGTTCCTGGAGTTAGAAGAAACTTTTCTATGGATGTAGCATCTAAGTTGAAACTTGAAGGCTATGTAGAATTTGTTGTTCTATTTCTAAGAAGTAGGAAAACAGCCTTCTGAGAAGACATCAAGTATAAGCCATTCTATTAATAGCATTAAACAGCAGCATGCAAATTTGAGGTTATTAATAGTACAGTGAGGCCAGGTGAGGAGGCTTATGCCTGTAATTCCAGTGCTGTGGGAGGCCGAGGTGGGAGGATTGCTTGTGGTCAGGAGTTTGAGACCAGCCTGGGCAACATGGCAGATCCTGTCCATGGGACCAAGAAGCATGAAGACCTTCTGCAGTTGGTTGTATCGTCCAGAGGAGAGATGGCATCTGGCATTAAATGAGTGCTAGTGAGGACAGAGGGTAGTGATCTGCTTAAGACGTAGAATACACAGGAGATGGTGGTTGATAAGACATGGGGGATGAGGACTATGACACCCAGGTTGCTGACATACAGAAAATGAACAGGTTTTTCGGTTGGATAAAGACAACTCGATTTTGAGAATTATGGAATTTAAGGTGTCTGCAGGGTGTCTAAGAGAGCTGGTATACATTTTGATATATAGATCTGAACTTCTGTACAGAATTCTGAGCTGAAGATAGAGATTTCAGGGTTGTCTGCATAAATATGGAAACAAACTACATGAGTGGGTAAGGTGCCCAGACTGAATATGTAGAGTGTGAAGAGAAGGTTGGAACAGAGCCCCAAGGAACTCCAATACTTGATGGATCAGTAAAAGAAAAGTCGCTCACAGAGGGAGCTGTGAAAGAGAACGAGGAAAGTAGGAGAGTGTAATGCGCTCATATCCAAAGAAAGGGACTATTTCAAATGGAGAAAGATGTCGAATGGAGAATACTGTAGAGAATAAGATAAGAACTAAAACTAACCACAAGGTCACCTTGGCAAGAGAGCTTTACTGAAGTGAAAGGAACAGATCTAGGACTTAAATAAGTGAAGTGTAAAACGTCTCTTCCCAGAAATCTTTATATGTGTGTCTCTATTAATTGAAAAGAGATGGATGGGCACGGTGAGTCACACCTGTAATCCCAGCACTTCGCGAAGTGGAGGCAGGGGGTCACTTGAGGTCAGGAGTTCAAGACCAGCCTAGCCACTGTGGTGAAACCCCGTCTCTACTAAAAATACAAATATTAGCTGGGCTTGGTGCACATGCCTGTAATCCCAGCTGCTCGGGAGTCTGAGGCAGGAGAACTGCCTGAACCTCAGAGGTGGAGGTTGCTGTGAGCCGATAATGCGCCACTGCACTCCAGTCTGGACAGCAGAGTGAGACTCCATGTCAAGAAAAAACAAAAAGAAAAAAAGAAAAGAGATAGTAATGATCTGGAATAGATGAAGTAATTCCTTCACTTTATTAATGTGTTCCACTTCCTAGAAAATGTAACAGCCCAGTTAATGCACATGTGTCCTTAAAAAAGCCCCTAAAGTAGTTAAGGATAATAATGCCTGGCTGTAAAGAAGACTGGAGACAAAGACCTTTAATTTCTGGCTAAAGGAAGTTTCAAGGTGGTAAAGATCACTACATAGTCAGTGGCCTGCTTTTCCCATAGAGAAGGCTAGAACTTGCGGTGAATTGTGCTTCTTTTTTCTTATATCCTGAATCTGGTCAATTACCCACTGTCATTTGCTCTGCACTATTTTTAGTATGTGCTTTTTATAATTATCAGTCCTTGTTTTTTAAATAATTATCAGTAATTGTCCAGATTGTTAACTAATAGGAAGCTAGAATACTGAAACACAAACTACTGGGGTGCAGTCTAGGAATGGGATATAGTTGCTCAGGCCGTGATATTGGATTGATTCTGCACCAAGCCTCAGTTTCCCAATCTATAAATTGTGGGAGTTCATAGTGAGCTCATCATGTTGTTGTAAGGATTAAATCAGACAAGATGTATGTAAAGCACTTAGTTGGCTAGCCTGCTGTAAACATCCAAATAAAAGTTCATCACTAGATAAATTATTGTTTCACCTTAAAAAAAAATGTCATTTCAAACAGGCTTTGTGTGTACAGAGAAGCCATTCCAAGGTCAGGATTAAAGTCAATATCAGGGTTGTAAGAATAAAGTTGATAGTGTGTTTATCTGCAATATTCATTTGCCTGCTGTATTGAAAATCCAGAGATAATCTTCTTAGTGTCAGTCAACCCTCTACTGCTTCTGCCTTGCATTCGCAAAATGTCAGCTGTCCTTTTCCGCTTTATGTTGCTAGTTTATGATTGTTGGCATTCCCACTTCCTGTAGCGGAATTATGGTCTTTTTGGGTGTCATTTAAATATTGTAAGGTTCAGCTGAATCTGCTTAAGAACTCCCAAGTCACTGAGCACAAGAGTTCTCAGTTGTGTGATGATGTTTGGAACCTCCTTAGTCAGAGCTGTCAGAGCCTGAGGGTGTATCCTACACACTTAGCCATATTGGAAGTTCAGTTCATAGCACTTTGAAGACCAAAAGATACTTAGATATGTCTAAGATCATTAGCATTATGAATTTATTAGCCACCAACATCAAATGCACAAGGCTATTAGAGCAAACAAGAGAAAAATTAATCTTTAACTGCCAACAAAGAAAAAATTGAAAAAAAAAAAGAGGTGAAAATGCAAATATATATTCTCAGTGTACAGAAGAATTGCAAAATTCTGGACTGGCTAAAGTGTATTCTGCACAAGGGTTATGGAAAGATTGAATAAACATGAAATATTCATGCTTTACGTAATCACGAGCTTGTTCTAGTATCTCTTATTAATTTAACAATTAATAGAAACAGGAGAGAAGGAAGAACACTGGCTCAAAAAAGTTGGAAATACTGACAAAGTGTGAACAAAGTGATGCGTGATGGATGGTAGAATCTAAGTAATTAGTATAGAACATGAAGGCAGGATAGGTTTGAAAAGGATCCAAGAAAGTAGAGGAGACAGTAGACCTAGAAATTAAAAGATGTGGTAGAATGAGAATTAAATATGTCAAAGTCAGACCAATTCTAGATAACAGGTGACAAGACTTAAGTCCCTGGTCTTGTCCAATTGTCCTATTCTTGCTTATCTGCAGTATTGCTACCAGTGACTGTTACTTTTGGAGACAATATGGACTAGAGATAAGTTAGCTTTATAGCATTTGAAAAATGTGGCAGGATGCAAGCTTACCCTTAGGGGAATGAGTCACTCTCTCTATTACAGTGTGGAGATACCAATCTGTCTTCCTACAGAAATTTTTACACTAATTTGACTGTTTTGTGATGTGGTTTGGGATCATTTGGATTCAGAGAATCGTGTACACGAGCCACTATTTTGTGATAATATTTTCTAATTTTGGTTAAAAAATTTTTTTTTGCATATAGTTTCCAGAATTACCTGAAAAGAGTGTTTCAGATACACATTCTACAAAAAACTGGGTATTAAAAAATTCATTGCCTGCTCAATTGCATAGTGGTTCTTAGAATTTTTAATGACAGGAGTTTGTGAGTTATAGACCGAAAATGATCAAAAGCCATTAGCGCTAACCTTACTTCTATTTATAGTTATCATAATGGCCCCCAGCCCTGACTGCGACTCTTGTTCAACTTCAGTCATCCGGGACCCATCACCGAGGTTTCAATGCATTGACTTATTCTGTTACTTAAAGTTTCACTGATGAATGCTTTTTCCTATTTGGTGCCTGCCTTTGGAAAGATAGCTGCAAGCAAGGAACACTCATTAACTCAGTTATACATGGGGGGAGCGTTGAAGAAAGGCAAACTTTTCTTACTGATGTAAAGTCATTTTTGGAACTATTAAACCTCTAGAGGAGAAAATGATTTTGTGCATGTTCCATGCCTTGTAGAGTCTGTCACAAACACAGCCACTGACGTTTAAAGATACTATTTAAGAAAACACAGCTGGTAGGCATAATATTTAAATATTGCCCCGACATGATGCCCGGCAGCTGCTGCTGCATCACATTTGAAGTGCATAATAGTCAAAGTGAGAGCAGTCTCCAGGGAAGTGTTCGGAGAGAGTGAACTGAAACTTGTTCTCTAGTCTTTTCTCCTGGATGGGAAGCAATGGCGTGGGGAGAGAGCGTGGAGGAAGGGAGAGATGCAGAAAGGTAGATTCTTCTGTGTAGGTGAGTGGATGAGATAATGAAGCAAGTTAATTTGGGCTCTGCTGACTTATTTATCTGTCCCTGGCACTTTTCTCTGTACAAGCCCAGGAAGCCATCTCCTTCCTGAGGTTTTTAATGAAACAATTTGCTTGAAATAATAATAAAAAAGAAGAGCTTCACATGCTGCTTGCATTTAAATTAGAGTCTTTCCTCTCCAGAGTAGGCCTTGTTGTTGATTAGTAACCCTGGGATGAAAATATCCCAACTATCTCTGAGAAAGGTGAATTAATTCGCCTGTGGTACACGAAATGATTTGGATTGTTTTTCTCCATCTCTTAAAACATGACCATGACAGACACTGAGAAAGTTAATTAGTGTATGGTGTTTTTTTCTTCTTAAAAAGAAGACAACTATTTAAAAAACAAAAATGAGAAAAAAAAGAATGTGAGTTTTGTGAGATAGTGACCAACGTTTCTCCCCAGAAGTTGTATAGTTCTGACTTTAAAACCGTGGTGACCCGTGTGTCTCCTCCAAAGTTGTGTAATTGTGACTTTACACCTGATTTATAATTCAAACTTTAAAATGGATTCAGACTGATTCTTTGTAATATTCAGGTTGTACCATCCTGTGCAGAATGTGAACCCAGAGAGGGCAAGCACTTTATTTTGGGAATGTTTTACTTAGTGCCAGGTATTCTGTGAGAACAAAGTGTGAATTGGTGTTGTTGACTCCAGAGATACTTATGTTTGGGATTACATTTTTGAATACTGAATTTATTTTAAAAACCGTATCAGATTGAAGTCCACATCTTTTTGTGTTCAAATCTTTAGAATGATATTCTTTACTTTTCCAATTATTTGTTCCACTCTTTGAAAATCACTAATGTTAGCAAACTCTTCATTATATTTAAATACATTTATAGAATCACAGGTCTCCTCTTGAAGACGCTATTTCGTTGCTCCTAGGTAGCCCTCAGAGAATTCACTACAACTTTAAAAAATCTAAAATCCTATGGAAGCAACTTGTGATTTTCTTTTATATTATATTCCTGTGTCAAATAACTTTTACGGTTGAGAACTTTTTCCTGCCCAAACTAAATTCCTCCCATTAATTTTTAAGCCTATATATCAGAACCCAGAAGAAGAGCCTGTCTACCCACCCTGTACAAAGCTATCATTCTCTTTTTCGCCTGGGATGGTGAGATAGAAAAAAGAAAGCTGTTTGGTTTCACATAAGGAGCCAATTTTTCATCCTGACAAACTCATGTGATTACTGTATTTACTGATAGGGTTCCATGACCAGTCTTTGAGTTATCTCTTTAGAGATTTTACCACTTTTGACTGTAAGGGAAGAGAAGGTTATGTGGTGCTATTTCTCCAAGAGTCTCTAGGACTTGCAGAACAAATGCTGTGGGATAATAATTTCACCCAGCAGGCTCTAGGATACTAACAGCAGCTTTCTAGGTGATTAAAATTTCAAAAGACCTAGATACCCATTTAAATGTAATGGGATTGAAGATGAAAGTGCTCAGGGTGTTTGGTTAATTCCTTAGGATCTAGCCTAGACTTGTTACAGCTAACGTCCGATTAGAGGACAATGTCAGTTATTAGCCTAAAGGTTTCTCTAAATTTCCATTTTCAATGCAAATCTAATTATCACAAACATATTAAATTATTGGGGATGAGTGGAGCAAAGAGGAAAGAATAATCGTTGCATATTCACCATTGCTTCCATTTATAAAGACAATGCACTGTTGGAGATCAAAAGGTAGCTAAGACAGTGTTCTTGCTTTTAAAGACTGAATGTTCTTGAAAGTGCAAAAGGTAAGTACAAAAGTATGGCGTTCATAACGTGAGAAGACAAGAAACCTGGAAATGGAAGAAAAATAGTAGTTGTTGGGGAAAGACCAGTAATCCAGTCACAAATACTCAACAAAGTGCTGAGCCACAGGGGTGAGGAACTATGCGGAATTGAAGAAGAAAGGGTATTACTTGAATTAGAGCTGTAGCTACTTTGAATAGCAGCAGGAGCTGTACAAATATCTCTTTAAGTGACATGAATGAGAGTACATAGTCAGATTTTATTAAAAAAATTCCAAGTCTTTCCTTGAATTTATAATGGTTATTTTTATTGCTTTAAGATTTAGGATTACTGCCATATTGAAGAAAATGAGGACAAAAACTTTTCAGTCTTTCCAGAAAATTGCGTGGAAGGAGGAAAAGAAGCAATAAGTGAACATGACAAATCAATGAGTCAAGGTGGTCATAGGATGTTCCTGTTATTTAAATGTTAAGGCTGGTTTATGTTTTTTGCAGGGCCTTATTGTCTTAAAATCAATTTACCTTAAAAGTTTGCCTCTCAACCAAACAATAAATAATAATCAAAATGTATAATTTCATGTAGCATGCTTCTTAAAACATTCATTTTATTTTTCACATTCTCAGTGAGTGAAAAGTAATTGAAACAGGATGTAGGGGGAAGAACAGTCCTGTCTCATGACTACTCTGAAGCTGTTTCCTCATCTGTAATGTCTATGCTGTTAGTTTTGATAGGGGACTGTGTAATGCAGAGATTTGAATAACTTGCCAGCTGCTTTTTCTCACTTGGGTTGCCAAGGAATAACTGTGATGCAAAGGACAATTAAGGCAAAGGTGCATGCTATTATCGCCTGCTAAGGATTTGACCACATTACCCTGTGTTGGCTGCTCCTGGTGGCTCACACTTGTAATCCCGGTACTTTGGGAGACCAAGGCAGGCAGATCACTTGAGACCAGGAGTTCAAGACCAGCCTGGCCAATATGGTGAAATCCTGTCTCTACTAAAAATACACAAAATAGTTGGGCATGGTGGCATGTGCCCGTAATCCCAGCTATTTAGGGGGCTGAGGCAGGAGAATTGCTTGAACCTGGGAGGTGGAGGTTGCAGTGAGCTGAGATTGTGCTACTGCACTGCAGCCTGGGCAACAGAGCGAGACTCTGACTCAAAAAAAAAAAAAAAAAAAAACCTTGTGTTGTATATTCTTATGGTGAACAGAAGGAACAGAATGAATGTGAGCCTCCAAAGGTCATTTTCTTGCCTAACTGAAGGATTAGATGAGAAGCAGAGCCGGTGGCCTCCTTATTTCCTTACCTTTCTTTTCTTTTCTTTTTTTTTTAATACTTTAACTTCTAGGGTACATGTTCAGAATGTGCAGTTTTTTTTACATAGGTGTACATGTGCTGTGGTGGTTTGCTGCACCCATCAACCCATCCCCTACATTAGGTATTTCTCCTAATGCTTTCCCTCCCCTTGTCCCCCATCCCCTGACAGGCCCTGGTTTGTGATGTTCCCCTCCCTGTGTCTGTGGGTTCTCATTGTTCAACTCCCACTTATGAGTGAGAACATGGCAGTGTTTGGTTTTCTGTTCTTGTGTTAGTTTGCTGAGAATGATGGTTTCCAGGTTCATCCATGTCCCTGCAAAGGACATGAACTCATCCTTTTCTTTGGCTGCATAGTATTCCAAGGTGTGTGTGGAGAAATAGGAACGCTTTTACACTGTTGGTGGGAGTGTAAATTAGTTCAACCATTGTGGAAGACAGTGTGGTGATTCCTCAAGGATCTAGAACTAGAAATACCATTTGACCCAGTCATCCCATTACTGGCTATATTTCCAAAGGGTTATATATCATTCTGTAAAGACACATGCACATATGTGTTTGTTGGGGCACTGTTTGCAATAGCAAAGACTTGGAACCAACCCAAATGTCCATCAGTGATAGACTGGATAAAGAAAATGTGGCACATATTTCCTGATTCTTGACTCCTGTGCTATTACTTCTCTGATGAGATTAGAGGAAACATGAAGATGAATACAAGGTAGAAAGAACATTCATTTTTTGAGATATTAGAGAAGAGCTAGCTTAAGCCATTCAAATCATGGTTGCTTTTTCTTAGGTTCTACCATGATCCTACTAGGTCTTCGAGTGTGCCTTACCCTTGCACCAAGGAGGAAATCCACATCACAGGGGAGGAAAGAGAGAAAAAGAAAAGCCACAACTACACAAACAAAAATAAACAGTTGTGCCTCTCAAGCAAAGTATGAAAGAGAGAGAATAATTGAACAAAAGATAATCCAGACAAATAATTCCAAGTAGATGGCTGACCCACTGATTTGTTTATTCATGGAAATCTTGCAGAGTGTCTACTAGGTATCAGGTATTTTGTTAGTGTCTAAAACAGATAAGGATCCTTCATTCGTGGAAGTTACATTTTAGTGGGATGGGAGGAACAATAAACAAGTAAATGTGTAGCTGAATAATATAATTTCTTCCAGTTGTTAAAATTATTAAGAAAAAAAATATGACCTGAGAGTGGTGGCTCACACCTGTAATCCCAACACTCTGGGAGGCCTGAGGCTTGAGCCCAGGAGTTTGAGGTGGCAGTGAGCTATGATGATGCTACTGCACTCCAACCTGGGTGACAGAGTAAGATCCTGTCACTAAAAAAATAGAAATAAAATAAATAATTAAAAATCAAATAAAATATGGTGTTGTGGTAGTGAATGGAGGGGGCTGAGTTGAGTCTGACCAAATCTTTGGAGAAGGCATCACCACCCAACAAATACTGACAGATTTGGTGTCTAGCATGTAGTAGGCATTGATCCCATTGATCACTGCCTTTTTCACCAAAAGCCCTTTCCCTGATTTTCTGTCCAAGTTCTATCTTGTCTCTGTGACACTATCTGGATACTGTACTCTTTAGTCTCTGCCTACAGGCTGACACATATGACTAGTGTCTATACATTAAGACTGCTGGATCAGGTGAAGTCATATGAGATCATATATAGGAAACTCTTTTATAAAATATATTAAACAGCTATTTATTGTACACCTTCTATATGGCAGACATACATTAGTGAATAACACACACAGATACACACACACCCTGCTTGTGGTGTTTATGATTAAAGATAGAATATAATTATTCTTTTTTTCTTACAAAAAAGCAAACTTAAGGCTAGAATTTCTGTAACAAAGCCATTTTAATTTGTGTTCTATTATATTGAGATGTCAAATATTTGCTAAACAAATACTGCATTATATTTATTTAGAGGCATTTTCACCTGATGTTCCTATACCTTGCATAATTGCTTTATTCTGAATCAGGTTTGGCCACTAAGCAAAGTGAGGTTCCTATTTTGACTTGATTGTTTAGTATTTTGTATTTCTAGCCTTCTGGCTTATCCTATGATTTTATTTTGCAAAGAATTTGTCTATTTTTGAAGTTATTTATTATAGTATAAGCAGACATAAAACTATAACTTCTATATGCCTTATGGTTCAATCTGCTACCTCAAAACAGCTAGGTGAGTCTATTTATCTTTCCTGCTTTCTAATGTATTTTAGCAGACTAAGGAATATTGGTTGAAGATGCAGAAACATACATCTTATGAGAAAATGGGTCAGCTTAACATCTTCAACTTTGAAATGGGAGTGTGGCCCAAAACATTCACAGCGATAAAATTATTCCTTAACTTACAATGATTAATGAGAAGAAGGTGCCTCTTTACCTGAGCTAAATTCTACAGACGACAGAGCAAATAGGAGAGAAGAAATACAACTTGCTCTGAGTTTTCTCATGACCCTAGTGAAGGTTAAAATAACAGGAAACTGATGAGTCATACAATGTCTATTTTTCCTTAGGGGAAAAGACATCACTTCACTACTGTATTAGTCCGTTTTCACACTGCTGATGAAGACATACCTGAGACTGGGTAACTTATAAAGAAAAAGAGGTTTAATGGACTCATGGTTCCACATTGCTGGGGAGGCCTCACAATCATGGTGAAAGACAAAAGGCACCTGGCTCAGACAAGAAAGAATGAGAGCCAAAAGAAAGCGGAAAGCCCTTATAAAATCATCAGATCTCGTGAGACTTACTATCACAAGGACAGTATGGGGGAAACCGCCCCCATGATTCACTCGTCTCCCACTGGGTCCCTCCCACAACACATGGGAATTAAGGAAGCTACAATTCAAGGTGGGATTTGGGTGGGGCGCAGCCAAACCGTATCAACTACCAACCTGCAGACTCCCATAGGCAAGTGAACTGCGTTCAAGGTGCCCAGGCAAATGATATTCAGGGAGAAAATGGAATTGTTTTTAAAAATGTACCCTATAATGTGTGCTCACGATTTCTTTGCGGTGAAAGTGAAGTAGTAAAATTAACTCTGCATTCTAGGATTTCCTTCGAAAGTGGCCAGCTCCCCTAATTCTATGAGAACAAATTTTAAATCAGAAAAGGAAGCAGAGAAAATAACTAAAAAATGTCAGATACAAGAGTTAACACAGGAAAATAAAAAAGAAAATATTAAAAGAAAGTATGACTCAAATCCCCATGGTTCCCCACCAGTTCAACTAAAGTAAACGACGAACTATTGTGAAATTCTTCCTCATCTATTTTTTTAAATGACTGACACACTCATGATAATATCTTGAATAGAACCTTTTGAGATTGGGAGAAATTATTTTTGTGGAAATCACATTGTGACCTGGCATTTTCAGATTCTGGCTGTGATGCTGCCTGGCCTCTAGAAAAGGGCAAATGAGTGACTGTCAAAAAAAGAGAATCAGTGAAAAATGACTGGGTGGTAGTGATGTAAGATAGAAACATAGAAAAAAGATGAGCAGAAAATAAATCTGACGAGGCTTTTATTTCAGACAAGAGTACTTTTTTGTAGTGTTTTTTTATTTTTTATTTAATTTATTTATTTATTTTATTTTAGAAATGTCATTTTCTAATCCTACGTGTCAAGATAGATGGCTATGTGTTGTTTTACTAGCCGGGCATGGTGGCATGTGCTTGTAGTCCCAGCTACTCAGGAGGCTGAGGCAGGAGAACTGCTTGAACCTGGGAGGTGGAGGTTGCAGTGAGGCAGAGGCTGCAGTGAGCCGAGATTGTGCCACTGCACTCCAGCCTGGATGACGGAGTGAGACTCGGTCTCAAAAAAAAAAAAAAAAAAAGATAGACAGCTATATGTTGTTTTCTGCTTAGCTTATCCAGAACAATCAGGCAGGTGCATGCAAGAATATTTTCCTCTTTTTTTGTGTGCCATCAAATCTATTTTCTATCATCAAGAGACTGTTCAACCCAAGGCACCTCTGACAGGCAGGTATATAATTACAAAACATTATGTTTTAGCCTCCATAACATTAGTTTTGCTGATACCTCTACTACTGTGATAACCACTACATTGAAAAAGCACGGATTATGCCTGAGGACAGAGTTGTTGCTTTAGCAACTTGAGTTAGAAATTAATCAGTCTGAGATTCTGTGAAATTTAATTCAGAAACGGCTGGCTTTAAATTTGAATTTTGCTTTTTTTTTTTCGGGGGGCACCAAATGAATTTATTATACTCAAGGACAATAATTAACCCTTGCCTGTCAAAGAAAGAAAGTTCTGCTTCATTAATAGACCCAAGAGAGGAGGCTCTCTGAACTTGCTTTAACATCCAGTTGGTAGAGTCAGGATTCAGCAGAGAAACATCTGGGCTGCTAAGGGATTGGCGGCTTTCCTCCTAGGGACTAAAACACTGTTTATTGTAAAGATTTCTATTATATTAGGGTCAAGGAGAATTGAAAAAGAAGAGGAAGGAATCAATTTTGGGCAGCCAGATTTTATTTCTCCTGTGGGCACATATGATGCTTGGGAATTATTATGTTAAGCATAAACTTAATAAATGTTTTTTTCCAGTTCTCCCCATCATAATTATATAGGCAAGTGAAAGGTTGCATGTTCACTCAAGGGTATTGGGTTTTAGATTAAGGTGCTCTATCTTCCAACAATTCAAAAGACACTGCTGGACCAAACTCATTTCTATGAGAACATAGCAATGGGCTAAGGCAAATGGCAGTTTCAACGTTTTTCTCTTCCCTTCATTTTCTGGTTTGCTAGTGTAATGATGTCAGAGTACCTTAGTTAATGCTGTCCAGTAGAACTTTCTGCGATGATGGAAATGTTCTGTACCTCCATAGTCCACTATGGTAGCCACTCATCACATGTGGCTACTGAGTGAAATGTGTCTAGTGAGACTAAGAAATACATTTTAAATTTTATTTAATTTTAGCTGATTTAAATTTGAATAACTAAATGTGGCTAAATGATATAGCATTGACCGAAAGATCTGAAGGGTGGAATAAAACCATTAATGACACATTGGTCCACACTGATTAGGCTTCTTCGATACTAACATTAGAATTATTAAAATGTCACGTAATGTTGTCACTTCACAAAAATAAATTTGCTTTGCCTTTTACTTTTTAAACCAAGAGAGGAACATGCATTTTCAGATCAGATGAGCGGTTCAGTGAATATGCTTTCATGAACAATTTTACTTCTCCTATTTGGCTTAGGAAATTGATCTCTGAGTCAAGTAAAGGGAACTCTTTGCTCCTGGAGAAGACACATCATGACACTCAGTGGTAATTGAACATGAATTGTCTGCAAGTTGCAATATCTCAGTTTTGTTCAGGATTAGACTTGCTTTCTTCAACAGGAGAGAACTGTCACTACTAGGTGAAGGTTATCAGGTGAAGTGTTCAGGCACTCTGAACGTTTTGTGTTACAATTTTGTTTATATAACAAGGGATGGACTTTTTATATTGCAGTTGTAGTCAATAGTAGATGTTTAATACTTTTTTTCCCTAATTATTATTATAGTGAATTCTGTTATGTGATCTTTTGCATTCATATGTTAACTACGTTACGAGAGACAAAACATAAGCTCACATCAAGAACCAGAAATTTCTCTCTTTTAGGATGACAGATAGAACATACCCTATCTTAATCTCATATAGATGCCAACACTTTTTCATAATAGGTAATTTACAGCATGCCAACAAGTTATGTAAATATAAGCGTGAGCTACAATAATGAATTTCTATTCCTGTGAATTTTCATTATGCACCATGGAGGCATTATCTAGGTGTTAAAGTTTTCATTCCGTAATGCATGAAAGTTGCATTTCTATAACAATGGTGGCAAAATGATAACAGCAAGCCTTGTGGTGGCTAACAATTTGGCCTTCTTATCTTCATATTCACTGTCATCCTTATTCCTCCTGTTTCCAAAGAAGACACTGTCAGTGGTGTACTGGAGTGTTCATGATGGTTGACCAGAGCTGACTGCATACCTTTTATCAACTCCATGTTCAGTGATACCACGATGGGAGCTTGAAATTGGCCATGTTGCAAGTATGTAGACCAAGAAATTGTCAAATGTTACAGATCAAAGCTGGTTTATTTTAGGAGAGATGATTGTTAAACACTTACCAGCATACTACTGGATGCAGAGGTGACCAGCTTTGTCCTAATTATAATGGTGGGGACAGAAGTAGCAGGGACAGGAGATCAGGGAGTTTTTTCTTTTCTAATCCTGTCCTCCCAGTTCCACTGAAAATGTTCTGTTTGTCAATCAGGTAGAAATAAAGTCTGAGTCAAAATGTTCCACAGTTGTCTGTACAGCCTTGATGGTAAGCTTTAAATAATTATTTAGGCCATGTATGGTGGCTCAAGCCTGTAATCCCAGCATTTTAGGAGAACAGCTTGAGCCCAGGAGTTCAAGAACAGCATGGGCAGCATAGCAAGACCTTGTCTCTACAAAAATACAAAAAGTTAGCTCTACCTGGTGGTGTGTGCCTGTAGTTCAAGCTACTTGGGAGGCTAGGGCAGGAGGATCAGTTGAGCCCAGGAGTTTGAGTCTGTAATGAGCCATGATCCTGCCACTGCACTCCAGCCTGGGGGGCAGAGTGAGACCCTGTCTCAAAAAAGTTAATTGAAAGACAATCATTTGTAAGCCTCTTATATAAATAGAACCCTCACTGCAAAGAGTTTAAAGAAATTTGTAATGAAAGTTGGAGCATCCCAAAGCTGCAGCCAAGCCTTGTCAGTGACCCATCTTATTTGGGACCCTGTAGTAATTACAACCATTGCCAAATCCTTTCATGTTAATGGAGAACGTTGAGATGCAGAACTTAAACATGACTTTGTACTATAGCCGTGCGAAGTAAACCCTGTGTGAGTTTATGGTGGGATTTGACAACACATAGAAAAAAATATGCACCCTTTTCAATCCTAAAAGTAGGTTTAAGTTCATTATACTGTTTGTGGGGCTAAGGGCTTCTTTCTATTTGCTATAGCCCACTACTGCCTTTAATTTTTGTCTTAATTCTGGGTCCATGTTTTTCTATCATTATGCTTACCTTCATTTCCACAGACTTCAATCTCATGTTGACTTAGGTAATGAAAAGTGGATGAAGCTGGGAAAATTGAGGGACTCTAGGAAATTTAATGGATAGATTATGAATATTTACAAATTATTTCACATCCTCGCTTCTATTTCTTCCTTGTCAACTTTCTTCTACAAATATTTTACTAAGGAAGAAAGACCAATCAATTTCAATATATGAAATATGTAAAATGCTGTCAGCCTAAAGAATTGCCCTCTGATAACATTACTTTTAGAGATGTTTCTAGACAAGGCGAGTAAATTGCACTCAAGATGTCTACTAAGAATGAGTTGTTATAGTAATACTTTTTACTAAAGGAACTTACTCATTTTTTTTCTCCTCTTTCCTCGTTTTGAACTTTGTCCCACTTACTAAGCTCTCTTGTGTTGTATTAGCATTCTTCTTCTCCTAATTAAATAAAAAAATCCCTCAAAACTCATGTTCTTCAGAATATTTGGAGAGAGGTATCAGGAAAACTTACTTACCTTACCTAAATAAATTCCAGAAAGATCTCACTCCCAGTGCTGTCCATTGAGAGCATTCCTAACATACTTCAGTAGTTCCCATTCTGAGCTCTACAACTGTGGACAGTCATACAGTTTAAGAGAATTTGGGGGTGACAGTGTGTTCAGGGAGATGCAGTGCCAAATTCTGAAAGCTGATTGCTTCGTTAGGGAGACTGGGAAGGTTGGCAGCACAGAAATAACTTTTCTTTTGGAAGGTTTGCTCCTTGCAACAATAATCTCACTTCAGGTACAAATCAGCACATGGCAAAATAATAATCCTGGAATTCTGATTCTTTTGAAGCGTTGGAGATAAGTAAGAGTTCACCTCCTGTTTCTCAAGTGGAAGTTCACACATTTGAGAAAGCAATCTACCTATTGGAGAATATGGCAATAAAAACAAACAGCCCTTTTTTCAAGTAAAAGTCCAAACAGTAACAAGTTTTCCTGCAGTGCTTCCTTTCAGAGCATGTCCTAAGAGACTAAAGGAAAGGCAGAAAGGAAAAGAATGAAAACAAAAATCTTTGACAACTTACAAGACTTAAATAAAAGAAACCTGAAGATGCTCCGTATAGCAAATACTCAACAGATGCATACTTACAAAACATTTCATGGTGTTCAGTTTGACTCTAGACAGGTTGACTTAGGAAGCATTAAAGGAAATGCTAATTTTTCACACAACCACACATCTTATCCTAACATCTAAATGGTATTCAGAAATTCCTGGTGCTTGAACTCCGGTTGCTTTTGGCTGAGTTTTAAATTCCATAAGCCTTCTTCTGTATCTATATTTAAGATAACCCTGATACTTATTTCACAGGTTTGTCATTATTATTTACTTTTGTTATTACTTCCAAGTCACACTATGATCCTATTTACTTGTTTTCATATCTGTTGCCATTATCTTAGCCCAATTGTCAATCATCTCTTACCTGGAACGCTGCAATAATTTCTTACTAGTCTTTCTCTTTCTCTCTTGATTTTCTCCAGTTCTTACCCTATGGCACATAAATTTATTTCTGGAAAAGAGAAGTAAAATTGTACTCAAGATGTCTACTAAGAATGAGTTATTGGTATATACCCAAAGGATTACAAATCATGCTGCTATAAAGACACATGCACACGTATGTTTATTGCGGCACTATTCACAATAGCAAAGACTTGGAATCAACCCAAATGTCCATCAGTGACAGACTGGATTAAGAAAATGTGGCACATATACACCATGGAATATTATGCAGCCATATAAAAGGATGAGTTTGAGTCCTTTGTAGGGACATGGATGCAGCCGGAAACAATCATTCTCAGCAAACTATCACAAGAACAGAAAACCAAACACCGCATGTTCGCACTCATAGGTGGGAACTGAACAATGAGATGACTTGGACTCGGGAAGGGGAACATCTCACACTGGGGCCTATCATGGGGAGGAGATTGCATTGGGAGTTATACCTGATGTAAATGACGAGTTGATGGGTGCTGACGAGTTGATGGGTGCAGCACCCCAACATGGCACAAGTATACATATGTTACAAACCTGCACGTTATACACATGTACCCTAGAAGTTAAAGTATAATAATAATAAAAAAAAGAATGAGTTATTGTAGTAATACTTTTTACTAAGGAAACTTACTCATTTTTTTCTCCTCTTTCCTCATTTTGAACTTTGTTCCACTTACTAAACTCTCTTGTGTTGTATCAGAATTTTCTTTCTCCTAATTAAATAAAAAAAATCTCAAAACTGATGTTCTTCAGAACATTTGGGGAGAAGGTATCAGGAACACTCACCTTACCTATATATATTCCAGAAATATCTCATGCCCAGTGCTGTCCATTGAGAATCTTCCTAATATACTTCAGTACTTCCCATGCTAAGCTCTACATCTGTGCAAGTAAATTTCTGTGCAAGTGGGTAAGAAATGGAGAAAATCAAGAATAAAAAAACCCAGATCAGATTATTTACTTTCTCAATTAAAATAATTCAGCATTTCCCTTTTGCTGTTAGAATAAAATCTGAACTCCTTTCATGGTCTGGAAGGATTTAAGAGATCCTGGTTCTTTTATTTTATTTTCTCTAGGTTGCCCCTTCTGCCTGCCTGCAATTTCTTTCTTTCGTTTCTTTCCTTTCTTTCTTTCCTTTCTTCCTTCCTTTCTTTCTTTCTTCCTTCCTTTCCTTTCCTTTCCTCTCCTCTCCTCTCCTCTCCTCTCCTTTCCTTTTTTTTTTTTTTCAATCTGTCTCCAGTTCTTATTATGGGTGGCTCTTTGTCCTCTGCTGGGCCCATTCACATGATGGTCTTCCTTACTCCTTCATCTCACTTGTCCACACCTAGCTATTGCCAATCTAACCACCATGCTTATTTTCTTTAGCGCAATATAAACTTACCTTTAAACATTGATTGCTTTCTTGTTTGTGTTTTATTTCCCCATAGGAATATAGGCTTTTCTGAGGTAAGGAAACTTGGATATCTTGATCACCATTGTATTTCCAGGGCCCAGTAACCATGTGGAACGTAGCTGTCATGTGCAATAACAACTAGGACATATTGAGAACTCACTCTGTGATAGGCCCTCTCCTAAGGGATTTAGGTGCTCAGACTCATTTGCCTCTCACAACTTGTGGGGTAGGTATTATTTTTGTCCCATTTTACAGATAGGAATTTAAATATTATAGCCAAGGTCATTTAGTTAAAAATTGTAGCCCAGGCTGGGTGTGGTGGCTCATGCCTGTAATCCCAACACTTTGGGATGCCGAGGCGGGCAGATCACAAGGCCAGGAGATTGAGACCATCCTGGCTAACACGGTGAAACCCTGTTTCTACTAAAAATACAAAAAATTAGCTGGACGCGGTGGCGGGCGCCTGTGGTCCCAGCTACTCAGGAGGCTGAGGCAGGAGAATGGCGTGAACCCAGGAGGTGGAGCTTACAGTGAGCCGAGATCATGCCACTGCACTCCAGCCTGGGCAACAGAGCGAGACTCCGTCTCAAAAAAAAAGGAAAAAAAAAGGTAACCCAAAGGAGACTAGCTGCAGAGTTCAACTCTATACTTGTTTTTTGAATCATAATTAATATTTGTTGAATAAGTCACTGTTTAGTGAATTGTACATGCCTCACATTCTAACAAGTGTTAAAAAATTAAAGCTATTATTTATTTTATCAATATTGGAACCTTTTATTCTTATTGGCACGCTGTCTGAAAGCTGTAGTGATCAGGGAATGAGTTAAAGCTGTTAGAAAGTTGCACATGTTGCTGACCAGACCGTGAAAGTTCTCCCAAGTTAGCTATCTATTTATAATAATTCCGTGGCAGACCTCCCTAGAGTCAAATCAGCTGATTTTGCTTAAGGCTATCTCAAACAGCCTTGTGAAATGTGAATCTTCATTTTAAATTTGAGAATCTAATGCTACTTGATGTTTCACAAATCTTATTTATAATCAATGTTATACTTTATACTTCTATGGAAGCTATAAAACATATTTCAGTGACTGGAAGCCATTCAAAAGATTATCTAGAGATTTAGTACTTTTAAATTGGAAGGAGAATGAGTTCAGGGGTTGAGCAACAGCAGGGAAACTCCAGGGCTCAGTCTTCATCTGATCCCCACCACACTATCTTTTGTTGGTCTTTGCTCACGTCTATCAAATTTGACCTTTAATAAGAGACTTAAAACAACAAAAGGAGGTGAATACTCATTCATAGTTTAAGTTGTTGCCTTAATTTGGACTAACAACACATCCACAAAAGACTGGTTAATATGCTGGAGATATGAAGCATGTTTGGACAGAATTCTGTTTGCAGAGTAGTGGGGTTTCTCACCTTTACTCTAAGGATTAGATAGGAAGTCCTGATCATGTTGTCTCACAGAACTATTATGAAGATTTGAAAATAATAATACATGTAAGAAATTTGTGCAGTGCCAGACATATAGTAAATGATATATTTTTTCCAAATCGCCCCCCATGACCACTTTTTTTTGAGAGACGTTCTCGCTCTGTTGCCCAGCCTGGAGTACAGTGGCATAGTCACAGCTCACTGTAGCCTCAACTTCCCAGACTCAATTGATCCTCCCACCTCAACCTCCCAAGTAGCTGGGACTGCAGATGCCTGTCACCATGCCCAGCTAATTTTTGTATTTTTTTTTTTTGTATAGACAGGGTTTTGCCTTGTTGCCTAGGTTGGTCTTGAACTCCTAGGCTCAAACAATCCACTTGCCTCAGCCTCCCAAAATGCTGTGATTACAGGCATGAGTCATCCCACCTAGCCAAAAATATCATGAGGCCTTTTTTTTTTTTTTTTTTAAATTTGAGACTTCCTGGAAAACTAAACAAATGTGTGAATGTGTGGAGAATGACTCACTCTTATCAGTTTCTGCAGTAATACACAGGGTTGATTTATATATGTCAAGGCAGATAATATAAGTCTTACAAAACATGGCACAGTAACGACTCAAAGGACAGAAGCCCAAAGTAGGTACAGACTGGGCCTTCCTTTCTGAAGGGGCCTGGATCCATCAGAGACAAATTCCTACCTATTCCTTTTCCCACTGGGATGCATTGTGGTTTCTGAGAGGCACTAACAACGTGTGCAAAACATAAGAGCTCAGAGGCAGTTGTTTAGGACTTGTTAGTTATAATGAGCTGCCATAACAAATGGCCATAAATTTAGTGGCCTAAAACAACAATGTTTATGATCTCACAGTTCTTTAGGCTGGACATTTGATAGGCTCAGCTGGTTTATCTGCTGTGGATGGCACAAAACTGCAAACTGAAAGCTATGGGGGAGAATCTGCTTTTAGGCTTATTCAGGTTTTAGCAGAATTCAGTCCTAGGTGGTTGTAGGACTGAAGTTTCTGTTTTCTTGCTGGCTTTCAGCTAGGAGTCATTCTCAGCTTTTCACAGCTGCCCATGTTTCTTGACTTATGTACCTCTGTGTCTTCAAATTTACAACAGGTTGATCTCATGCTTCCTCTCTCCTGCCTGCTCTTCTGCTGCATCTCTCTGTCTTCCTGCAGCCAGCAGAAGTTATCAATTTTTAAGATTCATGTGATTAGATTGGTCCGCTAGGACAGTTCAGGATTATCTCCCTCTCTCATCCTGATTGCATTGGCAAAGTCCTTTCTGCCAGGTGTATTAGTCCGTTTTCACACTGCTATAAAGATACTACCTGAGACTGGGTAATTTAAAAAGAAAAGAAGTTTAATTGCCTCACAGTTGCACATGGCTGGGGAGGCCTCAAGAAACTTATAATCATGGTGGAAAGTGAAGGTAAGCAAGGCACGTCTTACATGGGCAGGAGAGAGAAAGAGCACAGGGGAAATTGCCAGTTATGAAACCATCAGATCTCAGCCTAGTGTGGTGGCTCACACCTGTAATCCCAGCACTGTGGGAGGCCAACACAGGTGGATCGCTGAACCAGGAGCTCGAGACCAGCCTAGCCAACATGGTGAAACTCCATCTCTATTAAAACTTCAAAAAGTAGCCGGCCATAGTGACCTGTGCCTGTGATCCCAACTACTCGGGAGGCTGAAACAGGAGAATTGCTTGAACCCAGGAGGTGGAGGTTTCAGTGAGCTGAGATTGTGCCACTGCACTCCAGCCTGGGTGACAGAGTGCAACTGTTTCAAAACGAACAAACAAACAACAAACAAGCAAATGAATCAACCCATCAAATCTCCTGAGATCTCCCTCACTATCCTGAGAACAGCATGGGAGAAACCACCTTCATGATCCAGTCACCTCTCACCAAGTTCCTTCCTCCACATGTGGGGATTACAATTCAAGGTGAGATTTGGTTGGGGACATAGAACCAAACCATATCACCAGCTGAGGTAACATATTTACAGGTTCTGATGATTCTTGCTGTGTTCTTACACAGCCTTTCATCTGGGCTACACAGAGAGCAAGCAAGCTCTCTGATGTCTCTTCTTTTTTTTTTTTTTTTTGGAGATGGTGTCTCATTCTGTCACCCAGGCTGGAGTATAGTGGCATGATCTTGGCTTATTGCAACCTACGACTCCCTGGTTCAAGTGATTCTCCTGCCTCAGCCTCCCGAGGAGCTGGGACTACAGGCATGTGCCACCACACCCAGCTAATTTTTGTATTTTTGGTGGAGATGGGGTTTCACCATGTTGGCCAGGATGATCTTGATCTCTTGACCTCGTGATCTGCTCACCTTGACCTCCCAAAGTGCTGGGATTATGATGTCTCTTCTTATAAGGATTCTATTCCTATGTATCAGGGTATCACTTGTGTGACCTTATTAACCTTAATTACGTCCTTAGAGACCTCATCTCCAAATACAGACTCACTGGGGATTAGGGCTTCACCATATGGATTTTGGGAGGGACATGAATATTCAGTTCATAACATGGATATTGAATGGGCAATGGAAAAATAAGCCTGGAATTTGGGAGAGATGTCCAGACTGGAGATATAAATTATACATTTGGGGGTTATCTGCAGGTACATGAGAATTATAAACATGAGACAGATGAGATTGTCAAGGAAAGAAATGCAGATAGAGATGGGAATAAACACTGAGGCCAGAGGTTTTACAGTAGGTTTAAGAGAGAAATTGGAGACCAGGGATAAAGATGTCTCTTGAGGAGCTTTGGCACAAAGGAAAGCAAAGCAATGTGGTGCTATCTAGTGAAAGAAATGACATCAAGATTTATTTTTAAAGATTGAGCATTAATGGAATATAAACTGATAGAAATAATCCAGTAGTGAGGAAAAATTGATGGTGTAGCAAAGACAGGAAAGAATCATCTAAGTGCTATCCTCATATAAGTTAAAGGTGATGGATTATAGTGTACAAGTCCAATAAGCCTCTTTGGAAAGGAAAGGGAACCTTTAATCTCAGGGAAAAGTTGGGAAGGCAGAATGAGTAAAGATGCTGGTAGGAGGATCCATAGATTGTGAGAGTTCTTTTCTGATTGAATAAAGTAGGAAGCCAGATTGTCTGCTGAGAATGAAATGAGGAAAAATTGTTGAAGGTTTGATGATGGAGAGAAGATGGGAGGTAGTCATCTTGAGAGAGTGGAGTATGAATGGGCAAGAGAAAGTATAATACGATTTCCGGAAAGCATGAAAGGCTTGGTTCATGGTCATGAATATAAAGCAACTTAAATGTGGGTTTTTCTTTATCTAGATTCATCCACCCAAGTGCGGGTGAGAGAGTAGGCAGATAGTTGGATTTAATTGGTATGTGATTTTTGCCAGAGAAAGACAAGGAAAAAGAGGAGTAAAGTCATTGAAGGTGTATGCAACAGTTTGATGATAATAATTGCTGGTGGAATTTTGCCTGAGTAAAGAGGGTGCAGTGGCTCATGCCTGTAATAAAGAAGGCACAGTGGCTCATGCCTGTAATCCCAGCAATTTGGGAGGCCAAGGTGGAAGGATTGCTTGTGCACAGGAGTTCGAGACCATCCTGGGAAACATCACGTGACCTTGTCTCAATAAACAATAATAATAATAACAGGGACGTAGAATGTAGGGAGTGTTCAAAATATCATGGTGGTGATGATAATGGATTGGAAGTGCTGGTAAAGTCTAAGGATTGTGTGAATTGGGGTGCTATAGGAAGTGAACTAGAAAGACGCAAGGTGATAATAAAAGAGTAGGAATCTTGACATTGAGATTATAAAGAAAATGCCGTTATTGCTAGTGACAAAGTCTGAAATGGCCATAGGAATGACTGTAAACTTATAGGTTGTGTGTATGTGTGTGTGTGTGTGTGTGTATGCGTGTTTTAATATGCTCTGTGGAAAGAAAGTGTAGTACTGTATCACCATAGCAGGGGGTATTGAACCTATGTAGAATTTCTAGAAGGTAGGTAGTAAGAAATAGTACATGATCCCACCTCATCTCTATTAAAATATGGCTTTGATGACTGGTAATGATTTTTTAAGAGTTTAGTATCAGAAAGTGATTCATGGTTGATGATGGCAGTTCCGAATCTGTAAAAATGCAGAACTTTGAAAAGTGTCTTCATCTCAAGTAACTTTGATATATATATGCATATATATATTTTTTTCTTTTTTTCAAAGTTTTGAAATATGTGGTCACTGTGCAGCTCACTGCCCATCTGGAACCTACTCAATTCATAGACATTTTCAATCTGGTTTCTAGGCAGTTCTCTTTGCAATGAAGCAGTACCTCCATGAATACAAAATGATTTATGGATAAACTAGAACCATAGCTTTTCTGCTCTTCTTCTGACCTTTTAGAGTCAAATGCAAAATCCAATATCACAGATGACAAATTTTTATAGGATCACAGCATGACCTGGAATTACTTTCATTGCACGTAAGTAGTTGCACTCTGATCTAGAAAATCATAGCTTATTCAGATCAACGGCTTTTCATTATTTCTTGCTTGATATTATAGGTTTAAGTTCAACTTTAAATATATCTCATTTGTTAGAAAGGTGTGGGTCTCTAATGTGTGCTGATGACTTTTAATATTACTTCAATACTCTTTTCGTTTCACGGAAATATGTTTGTAGTAATCATATTGTTCAGACAAGAGAACAGTGTCTGAGGCACAATTTGATTCAATTATCTGCAACCTCTTGCTGATGGCATTTCACTTAAAAATGTATTTAGTTGTTTATTTGCATTTTTATATATTTATATTCATTCCAGATTACATAAAAGAAGTAAGGCAGCATATGACACTCTGTATTTGTTATGGAAACTTTTTTGCCTTATTTTTCCATTAAATCCCCATCAGTGCTTATTTGCCAGCTAGGTTTAGACAGAATTCTCCACTCCTTAATTGTACTTGCGAATAGAATTCCTTGCTTCTTGAGGTTTCTAACACAAGTTCTGGACTCATGATTTTAACTTTCTTTTTGGTCCTTAGCATTTAGTTCCAGCCAGGCTAAACTTGGCAAGAATACCCCACAGGTAAAAGTGGTACCACATTTATATTTATTTATGCCATCATGTAATATGTGAGACTGAATATGAATAAGTACTGGAATGAGCAAATCAGGTAAGCCAAGTGATACAGGCATTTAATAGAGAATTAGGATTCGGCAGGGATGTTTCTTTGTTTCTATTTATTTTGAGAGGATATTTAATTTTCAGGGTCTTCTCAAATCCTAAATATCAGAAGCTAGAAAGTCTTTCTTTGGACTTGGAAACTCTGTATATTCTTCTTGATGACAGTTGCAAGCGCTTTCACAACTTTTGACCAGATTTCTGGTTTTGGTCTCAAAAGCAGAAGGGTGGGAAGGAAAAGAATACAGTATATCAAAGAAAAATTTTAACTTTTTTTCTTTTGAGAAGGTTAGTATTAGCTTCTATATGAAGGTTTCAGACTCCTTAAACTTCTCAAATACTTTCTCCGTTAATCACTCATCGTCTGATATTTTCCCCAGTAACTTTCTCTTCAATGGTTTAAAGCTTTATTCACAGTTCAAATACAAATGCCTATAATTCATCTACGCAATTATTTCAAGCAAGTGTTACATGCTTGGCAACTCCCAGTCCTCAGGGCAGGTTTTATACGAGATCTAGTAGGAAGGGTGATGATGGTGGAAACCACTCACTCTCACTTTCTTACAATCAAACTTTCTCCTCAGTTGTACTCACCATATTCATGCCTGATTCTCTCTCTTACTCCCTCCCTCTTTTCTTTCTTCCTTTTTTCCCCTCACTGTTTCCTTTTCCTTTCTTTCTCCTTTCTGCTTTTCCAGACTAAAAATTCCTCTTGAACTAATTCAGTCGTGAATTTCAGAAAAAATTACAGGATATGTCTCAGTTTTTTGTTTTTGGTTTTGTTTTTTTTTTTTTAGACGGAGTCTGCTTTTATATGTAGAAAACTAATGATATATTTCTAAGATTCTTGATTTAATTTGAAAACAATTTTTTAAAAGAAAGTTATCTACAATATCAAGCAGTGATTTGATGATGATGATGATGATTACTATTACTATTATCGAGATGGAGTCTCTCTATGTTGCCCAGGCTGGAGTGCATTGGTGTGATCTCAGCTCACTGCAACCTCTGCCTCCTGGGTTCAAGCAATTCTCCTGCCTCAGCCTCCTGAGTAGCTGGGATTACAGGTGTGCGCCATCATGCCCAACTAATTTTTGTTTTTTTAGTAGAGACAGGGTTTCGTCATGTTGATCAGGATGGCCTTAAACTCCTGGCCTCCCACAGTGCTGGGATTACGGGCATGAGCCACGGTGGCTGTCCCATGTCTCAGTTTTGGTAATTCTTTTTCAAAATCATGTTCAGTTTCTCAAACATCATAAGCTCATTTAATTGGTGGACCCATTTTTTCCCTTGCTTTTCATGGAAATTTTCATGTGATATGTAAAAATGAACTATGTTCCCTATTCCATTTATAGAATAGAACACAAGATTTACCCAGAAGGAAAAACAATTGATTTGCTTTTGCTGGATCATTAGTATTTGTCTGATCTATCTACTAACTCTCTTCTAAGTGATTAATAATCTCTGTCTTTATTCTCTGCATTCATTTGTCCTCTAATTCAATATTTGGTCCCATATGTTGTTTTCTGCTATTTTATTTATTTATTATTTTGTTAGAGTGTTTTTATCCCCAGTTTCTCTCTTTTTTAAAAAACAAACTTCACAATCTTGTTTTTTTCCCTTCATTCTGTTGTCTTATCCTTTCAGTGAGTGTCTTATTTTATTGATTTCACGTTGCCCACCCGTTCTTCTAGAATGCAAATGACTCATTGTGGAGACTTTTTCCCACTATCCTTTAAGTAGTATTTAATTCCATTTAATTGAGTCTTCCTTTTGTTCCTTGCCTTTAAAACACATTTTGCTTATTTTTTCTTTTATTTAATTTGATTAAAATTTAAAATAAAATAATTATTATTCTCTTGGAATTAGAAAAAACTACAGAGGTATATAAAGAATTTTTTTTGTCCCCCAAACCTCAAGGTTAGCAAATTTTTCTCTGTGCTATTAAACATACATATTAATATCCATGCACACATAAATACATATATAGCATAGAGATGTATGTAAACATACACATATGTTTTTCTTTTTCTTTCAAAATTAGGATCCTACTCCATATGCTGCTTTGAATTTCAAAAAATTAATTTTTATAGATTAAATTCTGTCATTTGTTTCTTTGAAATTTGCTTCTTTGAATTTACCTTTTAAAAAGTGGCTTTCTTCAATTTAATAATCTGTAATAAATACATTTTCAAACCACTGATCTAACTCATTTTTAAAAAATAGCTGCTTAATAGTCTATTTTATAGATATGCTATATTCAATTATACTTTTTTTTGAGGCAGAGTATGGATTTTTGGGTAATGGTCTTTTTATTACTGTACACTATATACTTTTTTTGTGTGCTTTAGTAGATACCAGTGTACAGATATTCTTATATACTAATGCTTTTATATCTGATGAATTTAAAAGGGGAATTACTGGGGCAGAAGGTATGTGCATTTACTTATTGGTAGATACTACTGGATTGAAAGCTCATAATACTTTGTACTTACATCAACACTGCATCTGAGCACCCATTTCCACATCTATTAGCCAGTTCTAGATGTTATAAAATTTTATTTTTGCTAATATTATGGATAAAAAATGATCTCTCCTAGCTAGTTTGATTTGCATTTCTTGGGCTGGAAGTGAGAATGAGCAACTTTTCAAGTATTTACTGGCATTTCCTCTTCCTAAATTACCCCATTATGCCCTTCCTGTTTTTCTATTGAGTTGTTTATCATTCACATCTAGATCTCTATTTGTTCCTTGGACATAAATTTTTTTTCTGCATGTTGCATGTATTATTCTCCTAGTCTCTGCATTCTGCATACCTTTGAACTTTATTTATAAAATATTTTATCCTGATTTTATTTTTGTTTGTAATGTTGTGAACTCATGAAAATTGTTCTCCATAGAATTAAATATTATGCCTTAATTACATGTTCTCTCATGCAGTTTGTGTTTATTTATTTATTTTTTTTTATTTTTGAGACAGAGTTTTGCTCTTGTTGCCCAGGGTGAAGTGCAATGGCATGGTCTCAGGTCACTGCAGCCTCCGCCTCCCAGGTTCAAGCAATTCTTGTGCCTCAGCCTACCAAGTAGCTGGGATTACAGATGCCCGCCACCATGCCCTGCTAATTTTTGTATTTTTAGTAGAGGCAGGATTTCACCATGTTGGCCAAGCTGGTCTCAAACTCTTGACCTCAAGTGATTCACCTGTCTTAGTTTCCCAAAGTGCTGGGATTACAGGCATGAGCCACCACTCCCAGCTCAGTTTTAAACTTTGTTAATTTTTCCCTGGAGTTCCTAATTCTTGTGCCTTTAAAAGTTCATTCTATTTCTTTTCTAATTTTTAATCTCTTCTAACCTATCTCATTTATGGCACTCCTCTTTAACCCCAGGACCTCTCTTCTGAAGTCTTCTTATGTTCTTCCTATATAGATTGATTTCTATATGCCTGCTGCACCATTGTTGATGTTCTCCCCTTTATTGTCTTTTGCTTTGACTTCACTACACCTGATCTTTCTGTTCCTGATACTGTTTGGTTTACTCCTCACTTGGCTGAATGGTATCCTCAACAACTTCCTAAGGAAAGTGTGTAAAATGTAAAATTTAGGCGTCCTGAAAATGAAATATTACCTTACCTATGTAATTTACAATTTTAACTGGGTAGACAATTTTAGGTTGAAAATGAATTTTCTTGCCATTATCTTATGATACCCAGTGATGTTCATTAAACGTTAAATTTAAGTATAATTCTTGTTCCTTTGTAGGTGACTTGTTTTAACTTCCTACTCAATGTCTTATGGAAGATGAGAAAATATTCTTCTTATCCTGTTCTTAAATTTTACTGTGAGATGTAGAACTTAAAAAAATCTACCTGGCATTCACTAAGTTCTTTTAATTTTAAAATTTATGTCTCTTTTTAACTTTTGTCAAATTTCTTGCATGCATTAAAAAATAATTCACTTCCTGTTATGGACTGAAGTGTTGTCTCTTTCAAAGTCATATAGTGAAGCCATAACCACTTCTCTGAACTATATTTAGATATAAGGCCTTGATTGAGATAAATAAGATTAAATGAGGTCATAAGGGTGGGGCCCTAATCTAATAGGATTGGTGCCTTGATATAAGGGGAGACATCAGAGCTTGTTTTCCCTCTCTGCGGACATATAGAGAAAGGTCACGTGAAGACAGAGTATGAAGGCAGCCATCTGCAAGTCAGGATAAGAGGCCTCACGAGAAACCAAACCTACTGGCATCCAGATGTTGGGTTTCAAGCCTCTAGAGATGCAAAAAAATAAATTTCTGTTGTTTAAATAAATCCCATAACTGGGATTTTGTTAATGGCAGCCTGAACTCACTAATATGCTTCCTTTATCTCCATTTTTTCTGTTTTTCTTTTGGGAATTTCCATTCATTGACTCTCATACCTCCTGGAGAAATTGTCTGTGTCCTTCATCTTTTCTTTCTTATTTTCTATCTTTTATTTTTTGATAGCACATTTACATGGTGCCTTGATTTTACCTTCTAATGCAATTATTTTAATAGTTTTGAAATTATAGTTCTCATTTCTGTGAACTTTGCTTTCTGATGGTTCCATTTTATTCTCAAAATCCCCTGAGTAAATAATGACAATAAACTAAAAGTTCTTATTTTCCTAGCAGATAAGTTTGGTAGTTCTTTTTTTTTTTTTTCTCCCTAGGGTTGTTTTACTTTTGTTTATATTGGATTTCTTTTTTCACTTTATGACATATTCAAACAGTTGTTCAGCAAAAACTTTTTAGCTCTCATTTCGTATCACTACAGACACTGTATTAAACAAAAGAGACAACTGTGCTCCTGGAACTTGTATCCTTGAGCAACAGAATGATAATATATGAGTATTAGTATGCAAATAAAAATAAGCATACTAAGTATACACAGCTATAACATAAAGGCAATTGCAACTATGGGAGCTTTTCCATGGGATAGAGAGAGTCTGGGTGGTCAGGAAAGACTTCTCTAAGGAAACTGAGACCCAAATGAAAAAATACTGGGCAGAAAGAAGAACACTTCCAAATGTCCTGAGGTTGGAGTAGTCTTCAGAAAACTCTAATGAACCCAAGACTAACGTGTTTACAGCAGTGTGAGAAAGAGGTCAATAACCTGAGATGAAGTAAGGGAAGGTGTCAGGGATAGTAACACTTATGGCTTTGGGAAAGGATTTGGGGTTCATTTCGAGTGACAAAGAAAAAAGTCTGTTAGATGGACATAACAGTTTTTGTTTTTTTAATTTTAGAGATGAGGTCTCACTCTATCACCCAGACTGGAGTAAAGTGATGCTAATATGGCTCACTGCAGCCTTGAACTCCTGGGCTCAAGTGATCCCCATCCCAGCCTCCTGAGTAGCTGGGATTACAGGCATGGCCATCACACCTTGCTACTTTATTTTCATTGTTAACTTTTGTACAGACTGGGTCTTAACTCTGTTGCCCAGGCTGGTCTCAAATTCTTGACCTCAAATGATCCTTCTGCCTCAGCCTCCTAAAGTTCTGGGATTACAGACTTGAACTACTGCGCCTGGCCTAAAGAGTTTCAATTTACTTTTTAATAAGAAAGCTCTGGCTTCTCAACAGACACTCCAGTGTAGAAAATCAGAATGAAAGCCAGGGATAGTGGTAGGGAAGTTAGTTGTGGGAATCTAGGTTAAAAATTGCATTGGTTTGAATTTCAGTGGTTTCGGTGAGACAAGGAAAGTTGGCTTGGTGTGGGATAGATTTTGGAGTGCTTTTGGAATGAGGAAAAACTCATTGGTTTCGGCTTCAGTAATTGAGTGGCTGGTTTTGCCATTTTATTTACTAGAATAGAACAGAGTGAGGAAGAGATTTGGTGGGTGGTACAAGTTCTTTGCTTTTTGAGGTTTGAGAAGCATGTAAAACAGGCATTGTGACAAGATTTTGGTGATAACAGCCTAACTGTAGTACTTGCAACAATGGAATTTATTTTGTCCATAGAAAGGGAGACTCAGTAGAGAGCCTGACAGAGATTTCTGGGTATGTGGGTGGGGCTAGTGGGTGACCAGGCTTTGTTCTAGTGAGAGCAGACTGGGAGCTGGTCTGAATTCCGGAACACTAATGCCGAAATGCAGAGGACCTCCCTGAGTGTCAATACTAGTTTTAGCTGTCCTGGTTGTCTGCAGATAATTCATTCTACTATTATATTATTATTACCAAAGGCTGCTTATTTCTCTCTCAATATAAATGTTTGGCTCCTGGCACTCTGCTTGCAATAAATTTAAGTCAGCATGGGTTAATAATCTTTTATAGAGACCTTTAACCCAGGCTTTCATGCTCAGCTTCTTACTGTCATGCTCTGTTAGATCATGTAGCTGATGCCCATATCTTTCTGAGGGTTCCAACGAGCAGGCCGGTGCTCTCCATTGCTATAGGATACTGCTTTTTTCTGACTCCTACTTGGAATGCTTTCACTCTTCTGGAACTTGGTTGTATCATACCGTTTTCCTTTCTCTTTATTGTTCTTAAATTATAGCTTTGTTAAGCTCTTATTGTGATTTTGTCAAGATTGCAAAAAGAAGAGAGAGAAACACAGGTATAAAGTCCGCCATCTTGAAATGGATTATTTTATTTTAGATAGAGGAAAATGTTTGTCCTATACAGAGTTGATTCTTCAGGTTTTTAAAAACATTTATTTATCTTGATTATTTTATGAAAAATTTTCATGGTTTACATTCCATTTCATTCAATTGCCTCGACATTAATGTGAGCAGCTCTTCATAGAATTTCTGTGGAATGATTCAGTTCTGTTAGACTCTTTCCTCATCTTATGGAGACATAGTAGTCTTAGTCTTGGAGCTCCAGAAAGGTTTCTGAAGAGCTGGTGCAGGGGCTCACCTAGAGCTGTGGGCAGTCTTCAATGGTGTACTTGTCTTTTCTTCCCTTTTTCCTTGTAAACTAAATATTGTTTGGTCCTGAAAATTTTCACTTCGTTTAGCGACTATGGCTACTAAATTTGACATTGTAAAGGTAGGATTCTTTTTTGATTAATCTGTGTATCCGCAAAGAGTCTGACTCTAAACTGTAAACATAGAAATTCGAAAAGGCTTGATGAAATGAAAGGCTGAAGGGAACATTTTTCTTTCCTCCTTCTACTAACTACACTTTTTATTCATTCATTCAAAAAATATTTACTGAATAACTAAAGCATTCCAAGCTCTGAACACTGTTACATGCTTGGGATGCAGAGCTGAACAAGGCCTCCGTGCTTTCTAGAAATTAAGGGATGTTGTGCACATCATCTTTTGTTTCATACTCTGTTAAATTTTTGAAAGTATCTTCTCCTCAGTAGAAAGGTGGTTCAGGGTGAAAGTTAATTTCCTATATTTCTTTGGTACTCATTCCCTTCACAGGTCAAAAAATACATGGGCATTACTTATAGATACCTGGTCTTTTCTGGTCTGTGTTCTGCTGCCATGAGAGATTTTAAGATGCTTACTCTGAGAATGTATGTTCTTTCTATAGCTCCTACTTAAAGTCATGCTCATGGGTCTCTTATTTATATGTTTATTCAACACTTTTTAAATATTAAGTGTTCAAAAAAAATGTTGTTGAATGAAATATCATGGTAGAGATGGTGTAAGTAATATGAGGTGGTGCCTGGAACACGGTTGTAATTTGTTTTCACTTGAACAGTGTTCAGGTAGGACAAGGCAGGTTTGGGGCTTAAGGAAATGATATTCAGGTATGGAAGAAATGAAGGCTGGGTTTGGGAGTGATCTCTCAGCATGTTTGAGTCGCTCTTTCCATTTTCTTGAGTGAAGCACAGAAGACCAAGACCATAAAACACAGTGAGTGTCTTTGTCTGCTTAGTGTTGCTATAAAGGAATACCAGAGGCGGGGGAATTTATAAAGAAAAGAGATTTATTTGGCTTCACAGTTCTGCTGGCTGCACTGTTGGGCATCTGGTGAAAGCCTTAAGGTAGGCTGCTTCCACTCAAGGCAGAGTGCAAAAGGACGTAGGCTGTGCAGGGATTACATGGCAAGAGAGGAAGCCAGAGAGGGGTAGGGGAGGTGCCAGGCTATTTTTAACAACCAGTTCTGGAGGGAACTAATAGAGCAAGAAATTACTCATCCCTGCCTAGTCTGGGGGAGGTGGGGGCAATCAATCTATTCAGAAGGGATCCTCCCCCATCACTCAAGCACCTCCCATTAGTCTCCATCTCCAACATTAGGGATCAAATATCAACATGAGGTTTGCAGGGACAAACATCCAAACTATAGCAGTGAGTGACAGATGGTATCCAGGTTCTATCGCCAGTTTACTTGTCCTCTCCTTCTTGACAATCTGCTCTGTCCTAGATTTTTGTCTTTGTTTTCTAGAGAAACGTATAGAAGACCTACTTATTATCTAATTGCTTTTGTTTTTGCACTGCTGAGAAATTGGGTGTGTCATTATGTCTTAAATTTTTTTATTTTTTCTGAATTTAAAAAATAGTGGTAAAAATGGCGGCAGGTCTTGAGATGATTATTGTATAGATTATGTCACTATGGCATGTATGTTTATATATAATACAATATATACATAATATAATATGATATAACATAGTGTAATATAGCACAAAATAATGCACAGAATCCTTCCTGCCTATTAAATGAAGAAGAGCTCAAATTTAATTCTGCCCAAAGTCTTCCTTGAACGAATATCTGGAGGTCATCTCTCTCACCATCTGTAATATGTATTTGGCACTTAGCTAATTATACTAGGCAGTCTATGATATCTGTTTAAATATTAAAGTAATAATAATAATAGATACTATGTATTGAGTGTTCAGTATATGCTGGGCACAGTGACAGACAAACCCAGATGTAAATTTCCTGTAGATAAGAACAATGTATTTGAGGTCATTGTATCCCCATGTCATGGAATCTGTATACAAAAATGATGATTGAACAAGATGGCTCATGCCTGTAAATCCCAGCACTTTGGGAATCCGAGGTGAGTTGATTGCAAGATCAGGAGTTTGAGACCAGCCTGGCCAACATGGCGAAACCGCATCTCCACTAAAAATATGAACATTAGCCGGGCATGGTGGTGGGCGCCTGTAGTCTGAGCTACTTGGGAGGCTGAGGCAGGAGAATCATGGAGGTTGCAGTGAGCCGAGATCACGCCACTGCACTCCAGCCTGGGTGACAGGAGTCTCCTTCTTAAAAAAAGAAAATAATATTAATAATAATCAAAATATTGTAGATAACTTTCTTTTAACATTTTGTTTTCAAATTAAATCAATAATTTTAGAAATATATCATTAGTTTTCTAAAGTAGTTGAAAATACAAATAACATTGAATTTTACTTATTAGAGACTCAGAACTTAAGCGTGTCTAGTCTGCTGTGTATTCTTGAAATAGAATAGTAGTAATTGATAACATTTATTGATTACTTATCTGGTAGACACCGTGGTAATAAATAACTTTGAAAGATTAGCACTTTTAATATTTGTTACAATTCTATGTGATAACTCTTATTATCCTCAATTTCAAATAAAGAAATAAAACCTCTCTATGCTAAGCTGTCAATGAAAATATAATAGTCTGATTTTGTGTTTGTGTACTTTATTTTTTTTTGTCAGCTATGATATTTGCTGTAATGTAATGTATAGCTGACTATGTTTCTATAAGAAACTAAATAAAAAATACATAGGGTTATATATATTCTTAATAGTATATGACTTCTTTAGAAGGACAATTTTGTGTTGTTTTTGTTTTTAATTTTCTTCATTTTGAGACAGAGTCTCACTCTATTGCCCAGGCTGGAGTGCAGTGGCACAATCACTGCTCACTGCAGCCTCAACCTCCTGGGCTCAAGGGACCTCCCATCTCAGTCTCCTGAGTAGGTGGGACTGCAGGCACACGCCAGTATACTGGCTAATTTCTGTATGCTTAGTAGAGAACATGGGATTTCACCATGTTGCCCAGGCTGGTCTTGAACTCCTGGATTCAATTGATTTGCCTGTCTTGGCCTCACAAAGTGCTGGGATTACAGGCATGAGCCACTGTGCTCAGCCAAGAACAACTGTTGTTTGAAGAGTTACATCAATATAACCACTAATAAGGGGCCATTTTAGAATAAAAGGGTACTGTGGTAAGGCTATAGAACTATATTAATTAATTCATTGTCACATTCAAGATTAAGCTACTGCAACAACAAAGTTGATACCAAAAAAATCACAAACTAATGCAAACGTTAGTGTGTTAAATTTTTATAAAATTAAAATCAATTTTATATCTGATCAAATGAAAGCAAGCTTACCCATGGATAAAGTGAGATAACTTTTTTACAATAAGGTTTAGTAGGAATTTGTTGATCTAGAATATTAACGTGGTTCTGCTTATTAAGGCCTTTCTTCCTCTTTGATTTATTTCCTCCTCATTTTTACCGTGGGTAATTGAGTATGAGAAAGTCATGATACCTAAGATTTTAAAAAGTTTATTTGAATATACCGAGAACTTCAAGCATAGCTACACTTCTTCTTGGCTTTACAGTAAAGTATTAGTTAACCATCATAGCATCCTAGAGATTTGGGATCAAATATTATTCTCACTTTGCAGGCTGCTTTAGGCACAGACCAGATAACTGTCTTATCAGAGATCATTGGCAAGGCAGGGGCAGAGCAGGAATTAGAATGTCAAACTCTGGATGCTTCATTTTGCCTTTAGTCAAAAGATTCTCACCAACTCTTGGGCAAACCCCATGGCAAATGGGGAAGCAAAGGTGGAACCAACAGTGGGTGATACCTGAGTCTGCTGGAGGCTCTCACTGTGAATTTCTGAGTGTCTTGGGGTTGTTAAGGACTCAGGAGCCCATAAACTAACCTTCAGATAATAACATAAACAATCTGTTTTTTCAAGTTCCTATAATTCTTTGAGCTGACAGCCTCATCTCCCTAGTTAACTGCCAAAGGCTAGTACTGTGCTGAGCTTCACCATGAACATTTTTATCACTGCAGAAAACATCGGAACAAAATAAAAGATATTTTCTCTTCAGTTAAACCTATAGCTCTGTGTATTCTAGAAAAGTGCAATGCTTACTGAAAACCATCTAGCTTTTATACTATATATTTGTTAAAAATGAGTCTATATTACGTATAAAAAAGATGTAAATCAGTTAAGTAAAATTCAGCAAAACTGGAAATCTAAAGGGAGATGATAAAGACTGGAGGCAAATTTACAGTTCCAAAATATTTATGGCTTTACATTAAAAGCTAAAAGCACTACTGAATAGTCTGCATATTGAAAACAGATGCTCACATTCTGAAGTTTCAGTTTTAAGAAATGTTATGAAAATACAAATTGCTGAATGTTTTCTTCTTATAGGCAAAATGCCAAATTTGATTTATGAAATTAATTGTAACATTACTATTATCATGTGGAGAGCAGCTTTCAGAGCCACAAGGAAGTCACTAGGGCTGATATACTATAAATCCATCCAAAAGGAAGAGAGGTGATTAAAAGTATTATTTTTATTTAGATAGAGAAAAGACAGAAAATTTGGAATAAAATACATCAGCATATCTTAAGCCAGAGTAACTATTTTGTTGTATTTTATTTAATATTTTTCTATCCAAATACATGTGTTATTATAACAAAATCTCTCTGCATATACTGCTATTGTTACTTCATTTATTAATGTGTTGTGATGATTCTCTGTATTTTTCACTATTTTGTGAATGTGGTTTTAAACAGCTATATCTTAGTCCATCATTTATGGTAGTATAATCCATTTAGTTAATTTTCTGTATCTGATTATTTGGATGTTTCTAATTTTTACTTGTTATAAATAACGTAATGATGAGCAAGTATGTGTTGGAATTTCTGTGTGTATGTTTGATAATTAGGAAGTTTTGTTGCGTCTGCCTTTATTATTTAATTCTTTTGATTTATCCTTTAAGTGGTTAAAATTTGATGTTTAAATTTTTCATATTCAAAATAGAATTAACGTATATTTGACTGATTGCATATCGGATATTTTCCTTTAACCTTTGTGTATAAGAAATATGTTATGTATGGATTTCTTGGTTTATAATTTTTATCACCTCAAACTCTGTGGATGTTGCCAATTGCTTCTTGGTATTTATTGCTATGGAGGAGTCTGACATTAGTTAGATTTTTTTCTTTATCAGCAAACTTTTCTGCGTAGTTGAGAACAAATCATTGACTTTTTTCTTTACCCTTGAATTGATGAATTTCAACAGGATCATTTCAGGCTACCGTTGTTGTTAATGTTTTCTGTTAATCACATCTATACACTCAAGCCTTTCTTTTGCGTAGGAGTACATTCTCCTGTTATAACTTAGGTTTGTTAAATTTCTGTTAAAACTGTTCCTTTTCATGAATACATATTGTGTTACATATCAATTCTCTGTCAACCATATCTACTTTTTCTTCTGTCATCATTTTAATCTCTGCACGTTTCTTATATACGGGAGGCAGCTGCTCAAATGTACGTATTACTATTCAGTTTTTAGCTGCATTGCCTTTGTTCTTCAGTGAATCTAATTTTGAGTAATTCTAATTTCATGAGGATACTAATTTTACCATTTTACTTTTAATTTATTTCCTTTTTACTTCAACTCACCTCCTGTATTTGTCCATTCTCACACTGCTAAAAAGAAATGCCTGAGACTGGGTAATTTTTAAAGGAAAGAGGTTTGTTTAATTAACTCACACAGTTCAGCATGTCTGGGGAGGCCTCAGGAAACTTACAGTCATGGCAGAAGAAGAAGCAAACATGTCCTTCACATGGTGGCAGCAAGGAGGAGTGCAGAGCGAAAAAGGGGTAACGCCCCTTATGAAACCATCAGATCTCATGAGAACTCAGTCACTATCACAACAACAGCATGGAAGTAACTGCTCCATGATTCAATTACCTCCCACCAGATCCCTCCCACGACACATGGGGATTATGGGAACTACAATATGAGATTTGGGAGGGGACACAGCCAAACCCTATCACCACCTAACCACATCTCTCTTTGTGTCAGTATGTTATCTCATTCCTTAGCTCTTATTTTACAGGTCTACGCTGTGAATTTTATTGTGAATGGAAAAGTATTTCTAAAATTTCATTTTCTGTGGTATTCTTTAAGAAGTCCATTCCTGAAGCTAGGTTCTTTTTTTTTTTGAGACGGAGTCTCAATCTGCCCCCCAGGCTGGAGTGCAGTGGCCAGATCTCAGCTCACTGCAAGCTCTGCCTCCCGGGTTCACATCATTCTCCTGCCTCAGCCTCCCGGGTAGCTGGGATTACAGGCGCCTGCCACCTTGCCGGGCTAATTTTTTTTTTGTATTTTTAGTAGAGACGGGGTTTCACCGTGTTAGCCAGGATGGTCTTGATCTCCTGACCTCGTGATCCGCCCGTCTCGGCCTCCCAAAGTGCTGGGATTACAGGCTTGAGCCACTGCGCCCGGCCTGAAGCTAGGTTCTTTAATGTTAAAGAAAAAATTTCCAATCTCCAACCCTTGTTTGCATTTTTTATTCATTTTCTGAACGGGAAGTAAGTCCAGCCTGGTTGTGACTAATGAACAGAGATGTTGTGTTGGTTGGAATTGCTTTTGGCTGAGAAAGGAAAAAGCACCACAGTGGCTTAACCATACAAAGCCCTTCATTCTTACTTGACCAAAGTCAAGAGCTAGGCAGTCCAAAGTGAAGCCAATACAACTGATCAAGAAAGTGGCTGAAGTCCAGGGCTTCTTCTAGTTTCCTAATCTCCAGCCCGAGTGTGACTTTAATGGTTGCAAAATGGTGCACCAACTCTAGGCATCATGTCTATATCACATGCATGCTGAAGAGGGGAAGGGCAAGAAGCAAAGGTGAGAGTCCTTATTTTATTTTGTTTTGTTTTTGAGATACTGTCACCCAGGCAGAAGTGCAGTGGCCTGATCTTGGCTCACTGCAACCTAAGAAATTGCTCCACTCAGGACATTTCTGTTTTCATTTCATTTCTAAGAATTGTGTCATGTGGCCACTCATAGCTGCAACAGATGTATGTATTTTTCGTTGGTGCTAATCCTTGTGTGCTCATAAAATAGGGATTAATTGATAAAGACAATAGAGAGAAAAGACATTGTGAAGGATACAGGTGTTGATACAGTCTCTCTCTTGTACCATGAGTGTTCTCTTCTCATTGTTAAATTTTAGAGCTGGTAGATCAACCCCTAGATAAGTTTCGTATTTTCATTTGCCATTTATCACTTCTTGGTGCTAGACTGAAGAGACATGTCTTGTTCTCATAGTCAGAGGTTACTTATTTCTGGATAATTTGTAGTGTTCTATAGTTATGGTCTTCCCAGTAATAATTGAAAATCTCTGACTTTTGGAAGTATGGTCAGTATAACTTGTTGCATTTTTTAAAATATTAGGGATAAAAATTCAATATTTGCAGGTGCAAAATGCCTTCGCCATTTTGACTCATTGGCAATATATGTAAAAATATCAAATGCAGGAAGGTCTCTGGCCATGTAATGGTCTGCATGTTTGTGTTCCTCCAAAATGTGTAAGTTGAAACCTAATCACCAATGTAATGATGTTGAGAGGCAGGGCTTTCGGGAGGTGATTAGGCTGTTAGGGTAAAGCTGTTGTGAATGGGATTAGTGCCCTTATATAAAGGCCCCAGAAAGTTCTTTCCTCTCAGACTATGTAAAGACATAGCAAGAAAGCACCATCAATGAATCAGGAAATAGGCCCTCACCACACATCAAATCTACCAGCACCTTGACCTTGGATTTCACAGCCTCTTTAGAAGTATGAGAAATGAATTTCTGTCATTTACGAGCTCCCCAGTTTATGGCATTTTGTTATAGTAGCCCAAAAAGAACTAAGGTGGCCGGGTGTGGTGGCTCACACCTGTAATCTCAGCAATTTGGGAGGCTGAGGTGGGTGAATCACCTGAGGTCAGGAGTTCAAGACCAGCTTGACCACCATGGTGAAACCCTGTCTCTACTAAAAATACAAAAATTAGCTGGGCATGGTGGCGGGCACCAGTAATCCCAGCTACTTGGGAGGCTGAGGCAGGAGAATCACTTGAATTCAGGAGGCTGAGGTTGCAGTAAGCTGAGATCAAGCTACTGCATTCCAGCAGCCTGTATGATAGAGTGAGAATCAGTCTAAAAAAAAAAAAGGACTAAGTCATGGCACCTGGGGAAGCAGACCCAGTTTCTCTTCTCTGAGGTAGAGGACAAGAATTGCCTAGGATAGCGATTCTTACCTCAACTTCTTAACTCTTATTGCTAGCAGAAAACTTTTTCAGACTTTGCAAGTAGCTTGTTCTTAGTTGGCGTGAGTTTTTTTCTTCACAGATGTTTCTTTGAGAAGATAGAAGAGACTCAGCAGTTGCAACATTTATTCAGACGTGACCATAGGAAAGATATAAAATGTAGTATAATTTGGGAGTTTTTTATTAGGTTAGTGAGCTCTGAAGTTAAAATAAGATCGGTAAATCTGAAAGTAATATTTGTTAATTACCTTCTGTGTGGTAAGCACTAGGAAACATACAAATGTGAAATGTATTGATACTGCCTCTTTTGTTATCAAATAGGACAAGTGAGATAGAAATAGAAACAATTCTAGGCCGGGCGGCGGTGGGCTCAAGGGCCTGTAATCCCAGCACTTTGGAGGCGCAAGGCGGGCAGAATCAAGAAGGTCAGGAGTTGAGACCCATCCTGCCTAACGAACGGTGAAACGCCCGTCTCTACTAAAAAGTACAAAAAACTAGCCGGGCGAGGTGCGGGGGCACCTGTAGTCCGCCAGCTAACTCGGCGAAAGGGCTGAGGCAGGAGACATGGCCGTGGAACCCGGGGAAGACGGAGCTCTGCAGTGAAGTGGAGGATCCCGGCCACCTGCACCTTTCAGCTATTGGGCAAACAGAGCGACCGACTCTGTCCTCAAAAAAAAAAAAAAAAAAAAAAAGTAAAAAAAAAAAAAAAAAAAAAAGAAATAGAAACAATTCTAAACTATACATTCTTTGAGGGCATTGCACCTATATTTTCCCTCAGACTGGCTTAGTGCCTCATTCATAGAAGTCAACAGAGTTTTGCTAAATTAGAAAGATGAAATAGAATGCTGTAGATAAGTTCATTTATAAAAATACATATTCTGTGCTCTGGGGTATAGAGTGAAAACAGATTATAGACTAGGTAATTTGTGAATGTGGTGGTCCATGTGCTAGTGCTTAGAAGGTAAGTAGGGCTTGGTCAGGAAGGGGGAGATGCAAACCCTAGGGAAGTAGTCCATGACTGGGTCTAGCATGAGCTGGAATGCCTGGTTCTGTTAGCAGCGGAACATATGTGGGTCCTGGGTCCTGTGGCACCAAAAGTAGATTCCCCTCAGTGAATCCACATGGGTCTGCAGCAACCTTAGTTTTTGCTTTCTCAAAAGGAAGAATTTGATTGAGCAGCACAAGGCAGAAGGAGAGGCTGAGACAAGTTTTAGAGCAGGAGTGAAAGTTTATTACAAAACTTTAGAGCAAGAGTAAAACAACGTAAAGTACACTTGGAAGAGGGCCAAGTGGGCGACCTGAGAGATCAAGTGTGCCGTTTGACCTTTTGACTTGGGGTTTTATAAGTTGGCATACTTCCATGGTCTTGTATTCCTTCTCCCCCGATTTTATCCTTGGGGTGGGTTGTTCACATACCCAGTGGCCTGGTAGCACTTGGGAGGCGCTGCATGCACAGCGTTTACTGGAGTTGTATGCATGCTTACTTGAGGCGTTTTTCCCATACCAGTCAAATGTTCCTGGAAAGTCATTTACCAGTTAAACTGCACCATTTTCCCTCATAATGTTTGTATTAGTCCGTTCTCACACTGCCATAAGGATATACCTGAGACTGGGTGATTTATAAAGAAAAGAGGTTTAACTGATGCACAGTTTTATAGGACTGGAAAGGCCTCACAATCATGACAGAAGGCGAAGGACGAGCAAAGGCACCTCTTACATGGTGGTAAGCAAGAGAGTGTGTGCAGGGGAACTGCCGTTTATAAAACCATCAAATCTCATAAGACTTATTCACTATCATGAATAGCCTGTGAAAACCCATCCCCAAGATTCAGTTACCTCTCACTGGGTCCCTCCCACGACATGTGGGGATTATGGGAGCTACAGTGCAAAATGAAATTTAGGTGGGGACAGAGCCAAGCCACATCGATGTGTATGCTTGAGCCCATTTACCCAGCTTTTAAGGTCTTTTTGGGAAGCTGCTGATTATCAGTTTCAGGTATTTCTGTTTATTGGGAAACTGCCTTTCTCTGGCACTGACTGTGACCAATTATTATTTTAAAGAGACAGTTAACTTCCTGACCATCACCTGGAGGTTGCCTGATGTTCCTTGTGTGTGTGAGTTGCAAGGGGTGCCCTCTCCTGCTCTGCTTATGTTTGACTAGCTGCCTGCTATAACAGTTCAATGAGAGGATAGAGAAGGAAACTCCCATTTGCATCATTGGGCCTCTTGACCAGGTCTTTTTTACATGAAGAAATTTTGAGAGAATGTATTAGAAATATGTAAGTGAAATGGAGAAGTCAACATTAGAGGCAGGAAGACTAACCCAGGTCTTTCAAGATGCCCTCCAGGATTTAAATAGAGTGGTAAGTTCATATATGATTTTAAAGAACCTCAAATGCACAGAATTGAAAAAACTGTAATAATTATTACATGAGACAATGCATGTCTCCTTTTCTATGCATGGCTCACTGCTTGTATTCATTCATACATTTATTTATTTTTATTTAAAATAATGCTATAAGCACTATGAACACAGGCCCCAAACTAAGCATATGGTCCCCCACAACCACCTGCTATCTCTGCTTCTTCTGTGATCACCACTTCTTTTTTCCCCTTTTATATAGTTTTATTGCATTTGTATGTGTTCCTTAAGAAATATGTGCTTTTAGTTGTTTTACCTTTTGGAAAAGGCATTTTGCTGTATATAATATGTGGACTTTTTGTCTCTCATTTAACTTTGTAATGCTAGGATTCATCTCATATTTTTTAAAATGCAATTTTTTTTTCATTTTTAATTATTTTCTTTTAGCTGTGGTGAACTTGACAGTGACCCAATAGTTTTTTAATTATATTAAGTAATTTATTTGCCTAGTTTAGTTAACTGCCACTGCAGCAAATTTGTGAGAGGGCTGGGGACAAACTTAGTTTTATTTGACATGATCATGAAATAGTAGATTCTGTTAAATTCAACCTTAATTTGATTGAAAGGTCTTTACTAATATCTAGCAAATATCAGTAATAGCATATAAACATAGTCTTTTTAGTTAACATGGTAGGACATTTTCTCAGATGCACCATAGTGAGACAATTTTAGCAAAATATCATAAACTTCATGAATTTGTAGTCATCATCCCCCTAACTAGAATAAAAACTAAGTATGTTTGAAGTAGTAAATAAATGTGCCAGTTACAGTTGCATGTAAAGATGAAACTTTTGGCCAAGCATGGTGGCTCAAGCCTGTAATCTCAGCACTTTGGGTGGCTGAGGCAGGAGGATCTCTTGAGCCTAGGAGTTCAATACCAGCTTAGGCAATATAGTGAGACCTCATCTCTACAAAAAATAAAAAAAAATTAGCTGGGTGTGGTGGCACATGCTTGTGATCCCAGCTACTTGAGGGACGGACGTAGCAGGATCTCTTGAGCCCGGGAGGTTGAGGCTACAGTGAGCCACTGTCATGCCACTACACTCCAGCCTGGGTGACTAAATGAGACCCTGACTCAAAAAAAAAAAAAAGATGAAATCTTGTATGATACCTTAATCTGCCAGAGATTAACAGCCTTACTAGAGAAAATTTGTAATATATGACCATTCAAACATTTAAAAAAATTTTACCCTAAAAGTCTTGGACTTTTGGGCCTAAGCTGAAACAATTATAATTGCTCAATTTCTTAAGAAAATATATAACTCCACATGCATTCTTTCCCAGTATGAAATCACATCATAAGAACATTTTCTTGAGTATTTCTGTCTTTCCTGAGTCAATTGAGAAAAATGATGAGATAAGTCTCAATCATTTTAGGAAGTATATTTGCCCAAGTTAGGGATGTGCTCCTGGGAACCAGGTCTATGCTTTCCTCTGAAGACGATTTTGAGTGCTCTAAATTTAAAGGGGAAAGGGTAGGATTTTGAGATGTGCACAATTTTCATCTGAAAGGGAAGTAGGGAAAATAGTCATTCATGCCTTTGTCTGGCTCAGTGAATCTGCATTTTTTTACATAAGATGACATAGACAGTTGGGACCAAGGAAAATTCAGGTAATCTGTATTTTTATATAAGACAACATAGACAAAATGGGACAGGGGAACCATCAGATATGCATTTGTGTCAGGTAGGCAGGGGGTGTGGCTGCATCTGTAAAGATAAGCTATCTATTTATACTTCCGTGGTAAAAATTTAACAGAAGTACTTTAGGGTAAAGATCTTGGAGCTCACTAAGAATTTATTTGTGGGCAAAATATGGGGAAGGTGGGTAGCTTTTCATCTTGTAGACATCTTATTTAGGAACCAAAAGGGGGAGGTGTAAGAGTTAAAGAAGGAGGAAAGAAAGACAAAGAGTGGCTCAACAGTCAAAGACAGGTTTGTTTTGGTGAATAAACCTGGGAGGGGCTTCTGGATGGTTTTGATCAAGAGTGCTCTCTCTTACAGACTAAGTATTTAAAGGTTCAGGGCGAGAGAACTTATTACAGGCTTGGAATGTTTCTGTGTGGAGGAGAAGTTTATTGCAGGGTTGGAATATCTCTTGTCGGAGGGGAGGTTATCTTGGGGCTGACATCTCTCTGGAAGGAGGGAATGTTATCTTGGGGTTGACATGTCTCTAATCAGGGAGGGGTTTAGCTCAGGGTAGGAATGTTTCTGGTAGGAGATGCCATTTGTGGTTTATGGTCATGGTGACATTGGGGCTGATGCCCTTTGGATTTAGGCAGTTTTTGATCAAGGGGAACCTTAAAATGGTGGTGTTTGTCCATTATGGCAATGCTTCTGCTCTGTCAGGAGGCAGGTTTGTGTGACCCAGTTTCCAGCCTAACTTTTCCCTTTGGCTTAATGAGTTTGGGGTCCCAAGATTTAATTTCCTTTCACACTTGAACAGTGACTTTTTTGGTATTCAGTACTCTTCCATGCTTGTGATGCTTAGTCAGCCACCTAAGGTCATGCACCTTACTGTTTAGGTTACCAATAATACATACACTTTTGGTGATAAATTTCAGATATATTAGATTCTCACTTACATTTTAATATAACATTTGTATTATTTCCAACTCATATTTTGTAGTATGGCATGAAAGGCCTAAAATATGAGTATTTAAAATCTATCCTTTTAACTAATCTGAATTATAGAATATTTATAAAGTCATTTTATTTAAGTACATATAGTAATTTGGACTACACAGACATCCTCATTTTGCTTTAACGAAGAAATGAGAATGATTTGTGATGAGTACTTCAGTTGTTTGTATGCAGTGCCTGAAAATAATTTATTCTAGCAACTGTTGGATTGGAAGTCTCCTCTTTTAATTTTATTTTCTCTAAAAGGGTTTAGAAAAACTGTTCTCTTACCTGGGAGGCGGAGCTTGCAGTGAGCTGAGATCCGGCCACCGCACTCCAGCCCGGGAGACAGAGCGAGACTCCGTCTCAAAAAAAAAAAAAAAAAAAAGAAAAACTGTTCTCTCTTACAGAGGAAATAGCGGGTAGTAGTTTCAAGCATGTCTTCCGGTATCAAAACTTACGGGTACAAAGCCAAGTTCTTGCTCTTCCACGTATTTAGCTGTGTGATATTGAGAAAGTTGTTTAACTTCTGAAGGCACAGTTTAAATTTTAAAAAAATTTTCAGTTGGCATGTAATAATTGTACATATTTATGGGAAATAAAGCGATATTTTGACATATGTATATGATGTGTAATGATCAAATCAGAGTAATTAGCATATTCATCTCCACATGTACAATTTCTTTTTGTTGTAAACATTCAAAATCCTCTCTTCGAGGGGAGCAGCACATACCAGGGCCTGTTGGGAGACGGGGTGAGGGAAGGGAACTGAGAGGATGGGTCAATAGGTGCAGCAAACCACTGTGGCACACGTATACTTGTGTAACTAACCACCATGGCACACGTATACTTGTGTAACTAACCACCATGGCACACGTATACTTGTGTAACTAACCACCATGGCACACGTATACTTGTGTAACTAACCACCATGGCACACGTATACTTGTGTAACTAACCACCATGGCACACGTATACTTGTGTAACTAACCACCATGGCACACGTATACTTGTGTAACTAACCACCATGGCACACGTATACTTGTGTAACTAACCACCATGGCACACGTATACTTGTGTAACTAACCACCATGGCACACGTATACTTGTGTAACTAACCACCATGGCACACGTATACTTGTGTAACTAACCACCATGGCACACGTATACTTGTGTAACTAACCACCATGGCACACGTATACTTGTGTAACTAACCACCATGGCACACGTATACTTGTGTAACTAACCACCATGGCACACGTATACTTGTGTAACTAACCACCATGGCACACGTATACTTGTGTAACTAACCACCATGGCACACGTATACTTGTGTAACTAACCACCATGGCACACGTATACTTGTGTAACTAACCACCATGGCACACGTATACTTGTGTAACTAACCACCATGGCACACGTATACTTGTGTAACTAACCACCATGGCACACGTATACCTATGTAACTAACCTGCATGTTTTGCACAATAAACGTATTTTTTTTAGAAGAAATAAAGAGAAAAACAAAACAAAAAACCAAGAACAAAATCCTCTCTTCTAACTTTTTGAAAATATACGCTAAATTGTTAACCATATTTATCCAACAATGTTACAGAACACTAAAACTTATCCCTCCTATCTAGCTGTACTTTTGGATCCATTAACCAACCTCTCCCTGTTTGCCCCTCCCCTCTTCCCAACCTCTGATAATAACAATTGTCTTCTCTGAGTTCAGTTACTTTTTAGCTCCCACATATGAGTGAGAACACTGAGGCAGAATAAGTAAGGTTAGGAGGCCATACTGACTTGTCTTCTTTTGTGAAGCCCTGTGGACCAGTGAATTGCCAAATGGTTACAAGTTCCTAATACCCAGCATGGCCCAGGAAAGGGAACCGAAGTCCCTTATTCTTTTTGTTGTTGTTTTGCTTGTTGTTTGGTTTGTTTGTTTGTTTTTGAGACAGGGTCTCACTATGTGGCCCAGGCTGGAGTGCAGTGGTGTGATCATAGCTTACTGCAGCCTCTATCTCCCAAGCTCAAGCTATCCTCTGGCCTCAGCCTCCTGAGTAGCTGGGACTACAGGCATGCACCACCACTCCTGGCTAATTTTTGTATTTTTTGCCATGTTGCCCAGACTAGTCTCAAACTCCTGGGCTTAAACTATTCTCCTGCCTTGGCCTCTCAAGCTGCTAGGATTACAGCATGAGCCACCATGCCCATCCAAGTCTTTATTCTTGATATAGCTTCCTCAATCTCCAGCCAATCAGCACCAAAAGCCCAGGAAGCTATTAGCTACAAATTCTTGCCTTGGGGAGGGAGGCTTGGAACTTCTCCAGGGTCCCTCATGTGCAGCTAGGCTCAAGGTTTAGCTTATATGACCTTTTCCTCATTTTAATAGTAAAAAGGCACACCCCTAGGTAGAGATTTTATGTGCTAATGATACATGCAGTGCATGTGAGAGCATGTAGACGCTGAGTACTGCACCAACTACACGTCTTCTTTTGCATACTTGACCTCACTGGTATTTTATGAATGTCAATGAACGGCTCCTATAAAGGGAATTCCTCTGAAGGTACTAGCTGCTGTCTTCCTCTGAGCAGCTTGCTGTGCCTCTCAAGAGTATACTTTCGCTTTGCAGTAAACTTCTTTGCCTACCCTTGCTTTAAACTCATTCTCAAATTCTTTTGTGTGCCGAAGTCAAGAACCTGAACAAGCCCACCAACAACAGTATTTATTTTTCTGAAGGCACAGTTTTTTGATCTGTAAAATGGTATAATAGTACCTATCTAATAAGTTGTTATGAAGAATAAATGATGTATATCAGGACCTCAAATAAGGTCATGTATTTTTTTTTTCTTTTCCTTTTTTTTTTTTTTGAGATGGAGTCTCACTCTATTTCCAGGCTGGAGTGCAGTGGTGTGATCTCGGCTCATTGCAACCTCTGCCTCCTGGGTTCAAGCGATTCTCCTCCCTCAGCCTCACAAGTAGCTGGGACTACAGGTGTGTGCCACCACGCCCAGCTAGTTTTTGTATTTTTAGTAGAGACAGGGTTTCATCATGTTGGCCAAGATGGTTTCGATCTCTTGACCTCATGATCCACCAGCTTTGGCCTCCCAAAGTGCTGGGATTACAAGCGTAAGCCACCACACCCCCCCATGTCATGTCTTTTCTTTACAAGGTTGATGAGAAAAAAAATTGCTTCCCAGTGGGGCCACCATCTGTGTGGAGTTGGTACTTTCTCCCCATGGCTGCCCGAGTTTCCTCCTGTATCCCAAAGCTGTGCCATTAGGTGAATCAGCTGTCTAAGTTGTCCCCATCTGCCAGAGTATGAGTGTGTGAGTGGCCCTGCTATGGGATGAAGTCCTGGATGGGGCTGGTTCTTGACTTGTGTCCTGAACTACAGAACAGGCTGCAGCCACCTGGGACCCTGAACTGGAATAAGCAGGTTGGAAAACGAATGAATGTACGCACCGAAAAACATTGTCAAATAACAAATTTTCAAGTAGACGATAGTCACACAAGTGCAAAAGAATAAATGATGCTGTGCAAAGTGCTCAGCCAGCTGCCCCATTTGTCATTGCTTGTTTTTGAGCTGCACAATGGAAGAAGTTGCTCCTGATAATTTTCACTTCACAAACATTTTATTCCTTGATTTTGCCCACCACCACTATGACTGCTAACACTCATCGAGTCACCAAAAATTGGCTTTTTTCTATTAATCTTTCTTAAATGCATGTACAGCTCACATTTATTTCAGTGTTTAACATTACAAGTGTTTTGGATCTTCGTTTAGAAGTTTGGTGATTTTTTGTGACCAGAAATATGCCTCAGGAACTGCACTCTTGTTTATATCAGTATATGGCAAAATTGGCTTCATTATATGTTATTTCCTTTAAAGTTATCGTTTCCAAGAACTTATTGATGACATTGGGTGAGGTCTGACAGTAATGTAAGGTAGTCGTGTGTTTTATTGTTTGCTAGATGGAAAGTTTTCAATATTTTGGCTACAAGATAAGTGGAACTTAGACTTGTGCCAGAGTAATATCTACAATGACTTATCATTTTTTATTTTCTGTAATGGGATCAAATTTTCTAAACTAGTAGGTTTTCTTTGTATGTGTGTATCTGTTGAAGACTTTATCATTGGAGAATTCCAGTACATGTATGAGAAAGGACTTCTGACATTTCTGGCCAACAGCACTTTTAACTGAGAGCTCACGTGGCTAGAAATAGCTACACAGAGGTACCTGATTTCTTCTATTAACCCATGTCCTCTGTCAAATTCTCCTCAGGGGATTGGAAAGTTAATTGCCTAGGTTTACTTGTGTTCCTTCTCTCATTGCAGATATGACTTACTAAAGCAAATGCTGAGTTTTTAATTGGCTTCTGAACGATTTAATCAGACAGTGTTTATGCTCTGGTCATAAAGAACGCCCTGCGATGGGCTTGCCATCTGTTCAAAATAAAAATGAAATCCCCTTTGAAGACATAGGCAATTGATAGAAAGACTTTAATGAATGTTTAATGTTTCTGGATCTATGCGAGGGGCTTACCGTGACAGTAACATAAATGTTGTCTAAGCCTGAGGGCTCAATCTTAGTATTTCAGTTCTTAGTAAGTCTCTGTTGGAGTACTGTATTTTAAATTTTTGAAGTTGTATACCAAAATGATAGAGTGGGGACAGAGTCCAGTGAAGTGTTTGCCCCAGTCAAATTCTCTTTTGAATCTCTGCTCACTGCTGCCTGGTTACTGCTGTCCAATAGGAGTATTTCGACTGCAAAGTGGTTTTCTCTTTCAGCAACAAATCTTTCTTCAGATGTTGTTTATTTTATAAACTCTGTTTTATGGATTTTAGCCAACATTTTCACCTCTTTGGAATCCAAACTATGATATTCTGCTATTCTATTATGCGACATTTCCTTTCTGATATACATTCTAACTATTATATTTATTTCATGTTTGAATGACCTCGTATTCTCCTTCCTGACATTTGATTTCTAAAACGTGGGCTCATTATAGCATCCTGCACGTCTTCTTTGACCACTGTTGTCTCTTCAAATTGAAGTGCACCGTCCTAGCAAACCCAGTAAGAGGTCTAGCCGGGAACAAGTTTCTAATTTAAGACTGTCACTGCATATGGTTTAGTTTTCCCATGGATTTCTGATTGAGGTTGTTACAAGGGTATTATAAAAGAGAGAAGAAGAAAGCTTTTCCCCAAAAGTGATATCATGAAGTATATAAACTTGACCTACAATGTGAAAATTTAGTGTATTTTCTTCAATATAAAATGCTATTTGGCACAGTGGATGTTTCCCAGTGTCATTTTGCTATAGAATAGTTGCCTATTTGTCAGAAGCGATTTGTCAGTTTTCTCAGTATCTGCAGGTGGTAAGTATGCTTCAGAATTCAGAGAAGGAAAATTGTGTGCTCACAGGGATTCGTGCAAGTGCTTGACAAAAAATATGATCTTATTTCTGAATTCTTCCATGACTTGAATGTGCATAATCAGGACATTTGCTAGATTTCTTATTATCAGGAACAGTTTAATCAATCTTAATCGATCATAGTGGTCATCATCACAATTTGGACATAAAAAATTTTCCAGTATTTATTTTATCCTTTAATTATATTTCACACAAATAAATACAGTTTGCATGTAAAAGAAAGCAAGGAGAATCAGATATCTATGAGGAGAAATTCTGCTAATGTAGATGTTATGATATAGTAGCATGAACATACTTATGACAATGGCCTTGGGAATTGGAGAACAAGCCGAATAAGATACAAATTAGGGTCCTTTTGGCTACATGTAATATAATAGCATACTAAATGCAGCTTTGGTAATATAGGCTTACAATTTCATATGAGCAGTTTGGAGACAGGCAGTTTCAGAACTGATTTAATGCTCAGTGGTATCAGGTTTCTGCATTTTTCTTTTCTTCAAGGGAAGAAATTCTGTCCTAGAAGGTCCTAGCAGATTTCTCCTCACATGTCACTGCTCAGAATTAGATACCAAACCTCCTACCAAAGCATGCTTCAACAAGGGTCCAAGCAAGGGGAAGGCAGGCTTGTGACAGGTTGAGAACAATCGCAAGTAATTCTTGAGAGCTGGGCCCCTTCCCTGAGCATGTTGGCATCTCATCAAAATTGGAGCTCTGTTAACAAGGAAGATTGGGATGGGGTAGAGGTGACTGCTGGGTATAACAAATGGTATTTTCTAGCCAAAGAGCATAGATCAAGAGTGTGAATGGAGGAAACAGCTCATCAAAAAAATATGTGGGTACACGGGTTATTTTTAAAAATATTATTTTAAAGCATGTTATGTAACAAAAATGTATTTTGATTTGTATTTCAGAAATGAAAAAATAAATTGTTGAAAAAAGAGTGGATGGAAAAAGTAAATGGCTTCTGACTATTTTGCGTACTGTGTGCAAATGTGAAGATATGATTAATTAACTAACATAATGAGTTTGCTAGTTTGATAGGGGTGGCTTTCAATAATTATTTTCTGCTCTATTTGGGATTAAATGTATTGCTCCTCGTCTGGTTTTAAAGCATTAACCTCTCTTAGAATATTTCAATTTGGTATCATCAGGTGAAATGTGTCTTCTTGTGTAAAATTATTTTGCAGAAGCTCAGTGTACAAACTGGAAGTATAAGAGGAAAAAAACAAGGCTCAGAGGAATTTTTGGTAGCATTTGCCTAATCATGCAAGCTGAAATTGGTTTACCTTTATTGCATTAATTCTCTCATGTTGGGGAAATTAAGAGAATTCTTGCACTTTAAGAGGGCCGAGCTGTTAAATAAATCCTCAAAACCACTTTTCACTTGTAGAAAACTCAGTAAAATTTTCTATGTGAGTCTCAAATCTTAAAAAAAACCCATAGCATAGTCAGAAACATGCATTCATTACATTTTGTGAAGAGGCTGTATTAAACATTGGGTTACACTGCATTTTTTATTTTTGTTTATTTATTTAGAGATGGGGTCTTGCTATGTCACCCAGGCTGGAGTGCACACTCATAGCTCACTGTAACCTTGAACTCCTGGCACAGTCATAGCTCACTATAATCTTGTACTCCTGGGCTCAAGTCCTCACACTTCTGCCTCCCAAGTAGCTGGGACTGTAGGTAATTGCCACTACACCCTACTAATTTTTGTAGTTTTTGTAGACAGGGGTCCCACTATGTTGCCCAGGCTGGTCTCAAACTCCAGGCCTCAAGTGATCCTCCTGCCTCAGCCTCCCATTTTTTATTTTAAAAATAAAATCTCAGATAGACTGACAACATTGCATAGTCACTGAAAGCATAGCCTTTGGAGCCAGACTGTCTGAGTTTCAATCCTTGCTCAGCTACTAACTCGTTTTGAGAGTTTGAGGGGGTTATAACTCAGCTTTCTCAATCACAAAATGGGAATATTTACCTATGTCACGGGATTATTCTGAGGATTAAGTTGCTTTTAATTTCTTCAGGTATCACGTGGCACACAGTAATAGGTGTTAAAAAATACAAATATGCCTAGAATTATCATTGCATCCTTTCTTATTAAATATATTAAGAGAATCAAAATATTTTTTTCAGAAAAAATTCTCTAAATATAGCATTACTGTGGCATGTAACATTTTCTGTTATTTTTTTTCACGGATACACACATATATGGAATAAATTATTCAATATATTTCTAATGAGTATATTGCATTATTTTTTCTAGATGTAAGCTTATTGAGAGTAGCAAGAACTTCTTAATAGTTAGGCATACAACATATTGTACCACTTTATGATGCTGATGATATTAGGGGATTAATATGTTCCATAATGTGCACGGAGAAGTTCAAATTGTCAAATTCATTGCCAATGTCAGCATGTCTAGACAAATGAAAATTATAGCTGGCAAAATTAGTGACCCTAAAAACGAACTTTAACATTTATACACTTCTATTGGACTATAACGTATATACCCTAATACTTTCACTCACTGTCCATTAGTACTTTAATATAATGGACAAGTTTTTAAGGATTAGTGATGGTAGGCCATATATCTATTTGGGCATATTTATAAGATATATGGTCTTTCAGGGCCATGTGTCTTATAAAAGCAAAAATAAAAAAAGATCATAAACTAAATATAACTAAAGTAAGTAAAACTAAAAACCATTAATAGACCTATGTGAATGACTGAAGGATGGCAATCTGCAGAATGAAATAATTTTCCATGGAGATGGGTTAGGTCCTGAAGGTCAGATTTGAATGAGTGGATACAATGGTGAGGAGAGTACCGAGGACATTCCAGGGTAGTAGGGGGACCCTAGCCAAGGTCTCATATGGGGCTTGTCATTGTTCTTATGGGATTGACCCAGATACTGGTATTAAGGAACTGCCCTGATTGAAGTACATACGACATTTTTTCCCCTCTGATTTTTTTTTTTCTAATTTTAGAGTCTGAGCATGTATTTCAGAGTGTGTTTTTTTATTTGCTATACATAATCACATTCTAATATAAGAAGAGTATTTAGAAAGTCCTTAAATGGATCTATTTCATCTTGTTCTTGTTTAATGTAGGAGTATATTGAATATATATAAATAATTGAAGGATGAGGATATTTGCTTGGCTTAGGTGGCCATGAAGTTCTCAAGCTTGTAGTTTACAGCCCAGCCTAAAGCATTGAATAAATTCCTTTACAGACTAGATTCCCTCATCCATCTTTGCTGCCATCCACAGTGAGGTGATGTTGATGGCTAAGTTAGTATGTTTCTAGCAAAATTATAATGTTGAAAACTTGTGTCTTAAAAATGTATAAGAAAAGCCTTTAGGGAAATGCCTTAATATTTTTGTTCCCATCAAAGAAAGGTAAATAATTCAACAAAAGGGGAAGTAAATAATCCAATGTATAAATCATAAACACATAATTAAAATCAGACCATACATATAGGCATATGTGTGTGTATATCTATCTATCTATATATCTATATGTCTGTATCAAAGTCACATAGCTCCAGAGCTCCACAGGGGGCAAGTATGAGGATGTTCACTGCAGTGTTTAACTGTGATAGTTGGAGACAAAATGGGTGTCTATTACAGAGGGATGAAGAGTAAAGCATGTGTCCGTCTTGGAGTATTATGCAGCAGTTAGCTGGAGTGGACTAGATATACACATGGAAATATGGGTAAATATTTGGTCTTCGTCCTTTCGGGCTTCTATAACAAAACACCATAAGCAGGATAGCTAATAAAGAACAGAAATTTATTTCTTACAGTTCTGGAGGCCAGGAGATCCAAGAAAAGGTGCCAGCAAATGCAGTGTCTGGTGAGAGCCCACTCATCATAAATGGTGCCTTTTCACTGCATCCTCCCATGGTGGAAATGGCAATTAGTTTCTGGGGTCTCTTTTATCATGACACTAATCTCATCTAATCACTTCTCCAAAGCCCCATCCCTCAATACTATCACACGGGGATCAGTTACAATGTATTCATTTTGGGAGGATGCAAACATTCAGATGGTAGCATATTTGAAAATAAAATTCTGAGGAAAAAGAAACAAATTGAAATATATAACACAACCCTATTTGTACAAAATAAAATACATGAAAACCAATCAAGCCCATTTCTTTTATAAGAACATAGCAAGCAAAATGATATATGTTGAATATATGAACATGGTTGACTATGGGAATGGGGGAGGGAAATAGGAATTCAGAAGGAGGAATGGTGTAAAAAAACCCCACAAAACAAAAAAATGGGGTTAAAGATGACAATATTTTCTGTGAACTGAAGAGTATAATTTCCTGACCTCTGCACCTTCTATCTAATAATATCTGTCCGAGCCTCATGCCTCCTCTTTCCCCTGTCAAATATATAACATAGATCAAATAAACAAAAAAGCAAAGCTTGAGTGTGTAGAGTATGCGTTCTTTGTAAATTTAGCTTCCTGAAAAGTGATTTTGATCTATTCATTCTGGTTTAAATATACTTATGTTTGTGTAAACGTCCATGTAAATAGTTCTTCAGTAACAAAGTTTACTTCTCTTTTGAGGCTAAAAGTTTTAAAAAAGACTAGTCTGAAGCATCTCTTTTCCTGGTGCAAAAAATCTTCAAGCAAGATAAAGATTTTTTGCTTGAAAACACTACCTTCTGTGTTCTCTTGTGCCGAGGCTTTCCCCTATGTCTCAACCTTGCTCAAGGCTGTCTCCGCTGAATATTTCCTTATAACACTACTCTTAACTGAAATTTCTTCATCATGATGCTCTAGTGCCTATTACAATGTTGCTTTGCTTTAGTTGATACCAATCAAATACTTCAAACTACAAATGGTAAACGACATTGCCAGTCAGAAACTTAAAGTGCTCATACTTTCGTTGAAAAAGAGCTGATGATTCTATGTTGAAAACATGGTCTCAGAGTATTAGATGTAAACTTCTCTTCATCCATGTTCCTGCAAAGGACATGAACTCATCCTTTTTTTATTGATGCATAGTATTTTATGGTGTATATGTGTCACATTTTCTTTATCCATTCTATCATTGATGGGCATTTGAGTTGGTTCCAAGTCTTTGCTATTGTGAAAAGTGCTGCAGTAAACATACATGTGCATGTATCTTTATAGCGGAATGATTTATAATCCTTTGGGTATGTACTCAGTAGTGGGATTGCTGGGTCAAATGGTATTTCTGGTTCTAGATCCTTGAGGAATCGTCACGCTGTCTTGCACAATGGTTGAACTAATTTACACTCCAACCAACAGTGTGAAAGCGTTCTTATTTCTCCATCATTCTCAGCAAACTAACACAGGAACAGAAAACCAAACACTGCTTGTTCCCAATCATAAGTGTGAGTTGAACAGTGAGAACACATGGACACAGGAAGGGGAACATCACACGGTGGGGCCTGTTGGCAGGTAGGAGGCTAGGGGTGGGATAGTATTAGGACAAATACCTAATGTAGATGACAGGTTGATGGGTATAGCAAACCACCATGGCATGGGTATACCTGTGCAACAAATCTGTACATTCTGCACATGTATCCCAGAACTTAAAGGAGAGAGATATATATATATGAAAGTCACTTAAAAAATAACGAAAACAAAACAAACAAAACAAGTAAACTCAGAAAATTTGTGCTTAATGTATTTTTATTAAACAAGTTCTGTAGAACTGATGTTTCTTATTTTTGTTAGTGATACCCAGGAAACTCACTTGGTAAAGGGCAGGAACCAGAATTTCTCAATTTTATTAGTATATTTTGTTAGTTTGGTTCTCCCAGAAATATCTTCCCTGAATTGCATTATGAGCCTCTATGAATTCATTCAAGAAACAATCAGCACCTACCATTCTACTATGTTCCTGGCTCTATTCTACGTGTCCAGAGCATATCAGAGTGCCATACAAAGATTCTTGTCCTTCTGGGTATCCCATGCTAGCAAGGGGAGAAAGACAAAAAGCAATAAACCTAATACATGAGTGAATTATATTTTATGTTAGAAGGGGATAAGTGATATACAAAAAATTTTAAAAAGGGTAAAGGGGATTAGGAGGCCTGGAAAATTGTGAGGAAGGAGCTTAGAAGGATGTAATATTGAATTAGTAGTCATTGAACAGATAAAATATATTAACAAATTTCAAAACAGGTGAGGATGTTGCCAAAGGATATTTGGGAGAAGAGCTTTCTAGTCAGAGAGAACAGCTTAGAACTCAGGCCTTAAGGCAAGAAGAGTGCCCTGGTGTGTTCTCACAACAAGGAGGCCAGTGTGGCTGGGCAGCGTTGGGGAGGAGAAAGTGGAGATGAAGTCGGGGTAGTAATGGAGGGGCCAATAGTTGTAGAGTCTCGTGGGACCTTGTAAGGACTTTGGATTTTCTGCAAGTGAACGGAGAATCACTGTATGGTTTTGGGTTGAGAAGTCGCATGATTTAACTGACCATTTAAAAGGCTCACTCTGGCTTCCGTGAGAAAAATAGAGTGTGGCAATACCATGATAGAAACGAGAAGACTTAGTGCTGTAAACCTTAAGTAAGAGCGGTTGGTGACTTTGTAGCAGTGAAAAGTGGTAAGAATTTATTGGATACTGGAAATATTTTAAAGCTAGGTCCAAGAGAATATCGAATGGATTTGATATGGGGTGGGAAAGAAAAAGTCAAATATAATTCCAGAGCTTTGGCCTGAACAACTGGAAGGATAGTGTTGCCATCAACTAAGACAGGGAAGACTATAAGTGGAACATGTGTGGGAGGAAAATCATGAGATCATGAGTCTGATTTTAGAAATTTGACTTTGGAATGTTTGTTAGACATTCAGGGGACAATGTTGAGTTGTCAGATGTATGAGTCTTGAAATTGGTAGTCTACGCTGGCAATACAAATTTGGGACTGGCCAGCATATAGATGGTACTTAAAGCTGTGAGACTGGATGTGATCCAAGGAAAAGACAGTACATAGAGAAAAGAATGGACCAAGGGTTGAGCACACCAATATCACCAGTTAAGGAACAAGAGGGAAGACTGGGAATCTGTGATTAGTGTGGTAGAAGAACATTCAATTAAGGAGAATATTCTGAAATCAAAGAATTCAACTGTCAATCAAGGATTGAAACAAGAAATAATCATGTAAAACTAGCTCCTCATTGTCTATAAAACTGTCTTGGAAGATATTTTCTTTTGTATTGCTTGATGAATTTTGCACATAAAGCCAAAGGACATTCCACTGAAAGTAGAACTGGGAAAAGCTTGTATCTTTTAAAGGGTTATACAGATTACCTTTTAACAAAACAATAAGAATCCCAATGTACTATTTACTCGTGTATACATACTGCTATGGTTTGGAAGTTTATCCCCTCCAAACCGCATGTTTTGTGATGGGGCGGAGTCCACATTTTTTGTGATGTGATATCTGCACGTGCTGGCTCCCTTTATTCTTCTGCCATGAGTGGAAGACACCTGAGGCACTCACAAGATGCAAATGCCCACTCTTGAACTTTCTAAACATCAGAATCATGAGCCAAACAAACAGCGCTTTTCTTTTTTTTCGTAACTCACCCAGTCTCAGATATTCCTTTATAGCAACACAAAATGGAGTAAGTCATAAACTTTGATCCATACATTTAAAAAGAGAACTAGAGAACTGGAGTTGACTTTTAGACATACCTGAGGTATAGGGAAAGAAATAATAAGATAATGTAATGCCAAATGAAAGATTCAGGGACAGAAGCATCACAGAAAGTCATTTTCATTTGTATGAAGGGGATCAAAACTTTGGCTTGTACCTTTCAGTAGCTGGAACAAACAGAGAAACAAGCAGTTGAAATAATCACGGTGTCAATAAGTTTCAAATGAGAACTATTTCTGGTTCTAAAATCATAGTGAAGTTTTCTCATGGATACTCATAAAAGGCTCCGTATGTTTTAGTGGAAGGTGTAATCAATAACATTCTTGTGATATCCAGTTGTAAGTTTCACTGACCTATTTCTCATTATTTCTTTCCTTTAGAGATTATGATATCAAAGAAAAATTTCTTCAGATCATTCAGTGAAGAATCAAATTAGTTTTATTATTGTCTGGACTGATCCAATAATTATATTAAATGTCTGGAAGTTAGTCTCAATCTCTCTTGCCTGTTGCCTTTTGACTCACTTTATATATATCTAAAAGTTGTGTGTGTGTCCAGCTGTGTACTCATGGCAATAGGAATGATGTGAATGTTTAAGCAAGATGGCTGTTTGTATTTTTGTTTAATTTTCTATTTGGGAGAAAAGGAAAGTTGGAGAAATCAGGGCAAAACGTTTCTAAGAAGGGAAATAGTGGCTTTATTTGTGTAGTATCTTTAAGTGTAATACATTTAAGTCATACCGATCCTTCTGTATTTGATGAAGCCTATTATACTGATCAGACTAGACTTTCCACCATCTGCTGTTCCTTTATGCTAAGAGTAGCAGCAGTTCTTGTGCCATGTTGAGGAAGGAGATTAAATTCTTCAAGCCACTCAGCCATTAAATTACATTCTAATGTTCAGTGATGTTTTAAAAGGGATCCTTATTATTATATTAGTGTACTTGAATTTGATATTGTACCATGGTATTGAACGAGTCCTGCTAGTGGTGCAGAGAAATTAAGAATACAGGAAAGAAGCATCTGTAGCTTGCTTTTATGAGGGAAACAATGTTATTTACTGTAAAAGAAAACCTACTTGCCCAAATACCTGCTATTTCTTTCTCCTCTTTTTACTTAGGGAGTGACTTGGGCTGAGATGACTTGGAGAAGTAGGAGAAATGTAAAGGGAAGGCATTCAGTGTAATTATTATAATGGTGTGATGTTTATTGTGTTTACAGAAAACTAAGAATTCATTTTTTTAATTGTTGGGTAGATGTTAGTATAGTTATAATAAAATTACTGCAAAATAAACATTCAGCAATAATAATAATAATAGTATTTCAAATCGGTAAATAGATGTGATGGAGAAATAGTGCATTTTTTTCTCTTATCTCTCAAGTACATATAACATACCCAGAATATACCTGACATATTCTTCAGTGAATGGGAGAACCATTTTCTGAAAAGTGGTTATGATTCTTGGAATAGAGAATTATATGATGTTTAAAAATATCATTAATGACAGATTCACTGAAATGCATACTATATAAGTCAAACTTCCTAAAAAAAAAAAAAAGTGAATGTAATACCATTTCACCAACAGCCATGATATAATGTTTAAATGTGTTAGGATCTTCTTGGGTGCTAACTACCTAACATTTCATGTATCAGGAGCAGTTACACAAACCATAACAATTCACATACTTGGAATGACAAATGGAATAGAAGGCAGAGGAAGATAAGATAAATTCAGATATCTATTTGTTCTCTGTGAATTACGAATGTGTGCACTTACTTAAGTCATGGCATGGTATTGGTGTCATTCAGCTGCTGGCATATGGATAATGGAGAGCATTTCATCAGTATTTGAGTGAGTGCTATTTTATTGCCCTTTGTTCGAGTCTTCCTTTTCACCCCAGTGATTTCACATTTTCTACTTGCTGTCTTATTCTTGACTTCCCAGCCTTTGGATTTTCTCAGTGGGGCACTTTATCTCTCTCCTAAGTAGCTCCAATAGTTTCAGCACACAGTTCAGTGAGTCAAGTTGATGAAGCATTAAGGTTGCAAAACACCGCTGGTGATTTTTTCTTAAAAGTTGTATTTAGATGGAAAATATTCCTGAGAAAACCTTGAGAAGCACTAGAATGCAGTAGAATTTTACTTTCATGCAACTTCTATCAGTGCAGCTAGACTGGATTTCGTTTTCAAGCTGTCCCATCCTAAAATTGATCCCACTGAGTTCACAGTAAAATCTTTTATTTTTTTTCCAAGTGAATTTTAGCTATGTCACCTATCTTCTCATTCTGTACTTATGTAATTTTTTTTGAACATAAATAAAGGATTTTAAATTCACCTTTTGAGTTTGAGATCCAATCTCTCATAGTGATATTTAATTTTGGTTTTATTATTAGGTTCTTACAAAGGTAATTGCGGTTTTTGCCATTAAAAGCCACAATTTCCATTGCACCAACCTATTATTCTACTTTCCACCTCTCTGAAACCTGTACATTTGATGAGAATAAATTTTATTTTTATTATATTTTATTTTTTATATTTTTGTATATTTTCCACATGTTNCATTGCACCAACCTATTATTCTACTTTCCACCTCTCTGAAACCTGTACATTTGATGAGAATAAATTTTATTTTTATTATATTTTTATTTTTTATATTTTTGTATATTTTCCACATGTTATAATTTTTTTCTATTTTATTTATTTCTATTTGTTATTTAAATTTTATGATAAAGAATAAATTGTATGTTTAATCTTAGTTAAATAATTAGTTTATTTTTTAAGTATGAGTATTTTAAATATATAAAGCCTGTTACAAGTTTTCATAGTATAACTGACAGGCAAAGTCAATGAAGCTATTGCAAGAAAAAAAGACACCTGTGAAACTTAAATGTATCATGAAAAGGCAATATAAATATCTAGACGGTATAGAAGGTCAGAATAAAACTGGCTAGACTGAAGGAGAATCTAAGCAATATCTTGCAAAGTGTTCAAAAGTGAACTATAGGAGATCCTCAAATAGTCAGAAAGGAAACCAGCTATAGAATCAATGCTACCACTTAATCAGAGCAAATTTGCGATTCAGCAATGAAAAGGAGATAGGTGGATGGATAGATAGATAGATAGATAGATAGATAGATAGATAGAATTGTATGTTTTTTGCTTGACTCCGTATTGAAAGATGTGAGAAAAATCTTTTTACTAAAATATCCCTGAAAATATTTGTTAGACACATTCCTTTATTAAATACATTTTAGACCTTACATATTTTACACAGTACTTACTTTCACAGCTACAACAAGTGCGACCTATTAATCTCAAACTCTGCTCAATAATCATTAACATATATATTAAAGTTACAAAATGACTTATAATATGTCTTCCAGTTTAACCTAGTTTTCTTTACCACTGGGGAAACAAGTTTCTATGATTCCATCAAGTATTCCCTCTGAGTTAATTGGGAACACGAAGTAGTATAAAATTCGAGCTTTCACAATGTAAGTGTATGTTGTTTTTGCTTATTCATTCGTTCCATAGGCATTTATCTAGTATCTTCTATGCTGGGGATATGTCATACCTTCCTCAAGCATTGTACCATCTCATAGAGTTTACAGTCTCTTTTGCAGCTAGAGCTGTGTGTGATTCCTTTTTCAGATCTGGTTGTTAATCTCAAAGTAATCTCAAAGTTACCATTACTCCTGTGGTCCAATTGGAAGCACAGTAGCAATGTGGATTGTGAAACAAAGGCTGTGATGGATGCTGCAGTGTTCACAAAACACCATTTGTATGCAAATAATTGGGCAATGCAACTGTTGGGTAAACCTACCGTCTACATTGAAAGAATAGTTCATTTAAATGACCACTATTGAGGGATGACTTCATAGTCTGTACCTTTTAGCTACTTATAGCCATTTTAATTTTGCTAGTGAAATTTTATTAATGAAATTCTTGCAGAACAATAGCTAATTGTCAAAAAATACTAATATTTTTATAGTTTAAGTATGCATTTTATAGATAAATCTTTTATCAAGTTTTGCTATTTCAAATAATGCCACTGTTTAATTATGAAATTATTCAACTTCTTTTACCGGACAAACCAGTACTTTCTTTAGATGAATGTACTCTTCCCTTCTCTGAGTTGTAATGGAAATAAGGTCATATTAAAATATTTGGTCAATCTATATTTTACTAAAACATTTCAAGGACTACTAAGCTCCTTGGCCTAGAATGCAATACATGGAGGAAAAAATAGTTTGTTTAAAATGTTATATTAAAGTTTAGAGACAAAGTTACTTTTGGATGTTCTTCTTTACTAGAATGTATAATTTTATTTACTTTCTGTTTTTTTTTTTCAAGTAGGTTTTATTTTGTAGAGTTGTTTTAGGTTTACAGCTAAACTGAGCAGAAGGTACAGAGATTTCCCATATATCCTCTGCCCCCACACATGTGTAGCCTTTTCCATTATCAACATCTCCCACCAGACTGGTGCATTGTTGCAACTGGTGAACCTACACTAACACATTATTATCCAGAGTCCATAATTTGCATTAGGGCTCACTCTTGGAATTGTATATTCTGTGGGTTTGGACAAATGTGTGACATGTACCTACACTGTAGGGTCATACAGAGTAGTTTCACTGTTCTAAAAGTCCTCTGTGCTTTGCCTATTTCTTCCTTCTTCCTCCGAAATTCTGGCAACCCTTGATCTTTTTACTGTCTCCATGGTTGTAGCTTTTCCAGAATGGAACATTGTTGGAATCATAGAGTATGCAGCCTTTTCTGATTGGTTTCTTTCACTTACAACATGCATTTAAGCTTCCTCTATTCATGCCTCGATAGCTTATTTCCTTTTAGTACTGAACTATATTCCACTGTCTGGATATAACACAGCTTGTTTTGTTTCAGGGTGTGTGTGTGTGTGTGTCTATGTGTGTGTGTGTGTGTTCCACAGTTAGAATGTAAGCATCATTAAAAGAAAAAAAGGATTTTGTCTGTTTTTTCATTACTCTAATCTCCAGGCCCTGGTACAGACCAGATGCTTTCAAAAAAATTTTCCCCAATGATTGAAATGGAAATTAAAACTCTCATTAGGAGAAATTAAAGCAAATCAAAACAAATTCTCTCACTGTTTTTTTTTTTTTTTTTTTTTTTTTTTTTTTGAGACAAGTCTCTCTCTGTTGCCCAGGCTTGAGTGCAGTGGTGTGAAAACTGCTACCTGCAGCCTCAACATCCTTGGTTCAAGGGCTCTTCCTGCCTCAGCTTCCCATGTAGGTGGGACCACAGCACGCTTAACCATGGCTGACTAATCTTTTGATTTTTTTGTAGAGACAGAGTCTCACTATGTTGCCTAGGCTGGTCTCAAACTCCTGCGCTCAAGCAATCCTGCCTTGATCTCCCATTGTTGGGATTACAGGCATGAGCTGCCATGCCTGTAATGTGGGTCCGAAACGCAGCCTGCGTTCGAACCAGGGACTCCAGCGTTCTCGGGGCCCAGCGCCGGGGCTGATGGGAAGGCACTTTCGTCCATGGGGGTCCCAGGATTGCTTCTTGGCCTCGCGACTATTTTTTTCTGCCACAGGTGCACCACCTCACTTCCCTCACTATTTACCTTCCCCTCAGGGGACTTCTGCTCACTTTTGGGTACCCTTAGCGTTCCCGAAATGCACCCTACATTCGAACCAGGGACCACAGGGTCCCTGTGGCGCAGCGTAGAGGCTGATGGGAAGGCATTTTGTTCCGTGGCGACCCATGCCCTGCTTCTCTGCTGCGCGTTTTATTTTTCTCAAACAGGTGCCTCACCATCCCTCCCTAAAACCTCATCTTCCAATCAGGGACCTTCTCTCCAATTGGTGGTACCCCTACCTGGCCCGAGACGCACCCTGGGTTCGAACCAGGGACGCCAGGGTCTCTAGGTACCAGCGCAGGGGCTCATGGGAAGGCACTTTCATCCGTGGAGACCCAGGAACGCTTCTTGGTGGCGCCTTTTTTTTTTTTTTCTGCCACATGTGCCCCACCTCCCCTCACTCCAACCTTACTATCCTCTCAGGAGCCTCCTGCCCTCTTTGTGTTACCACTAACAGGCCCGAAAGGCACCCTGGGTTCGAACCAGGGACCCCAGGGTACCCACGGCCCAGCGCTGGGGCTGATGGGAAGGCACTTTCGCCCGTAGTGGACCCAGGAACACTTCTCAGTGGCACCACTATCTTTTTTTTTTTTTTTTAAATCTGCCACAGATGCCCCAACTCCCCACACTCACAGTTTACCTTTCCCTCAGGGGCCTTCTGCCCACTTTGGAGTACCTGTAGGGAGCCCAAGATGCCCCTGTATTTCAACCAGGGACGCCATGGTCCCCCGGTCTCTGGGCAGGGGCTAATTTGAATTCACTATCGTACGTGGGGGACACAGGCCCCGTTTCTCAGCGGCACGTTTTTGTTTTTTCTACCATAGTTGCCTCACGTCCCTTCCCTTAAGCCTTACCTTCCCCTCAGAGGTCTTCTGTAAGCTTTGGAGTACCAAAGTGGCGCGTTTTTTTTTTTTTTTTTTTTTTTTTTTTTTTTTTTTTTTTTTTCTCCCACAGTTGCCTCACCTCCATTCCCTCAAACGTTACTTTCCATTCAGGGGCCTTCTGCCATCTTTGTGGTATCCCTGGCGGGCCCGAGACACACCCTGGTTTCGATCCAGTGACCTCAGGGTCTCCGGGGAACAGCGCAGGGCCTGATGGGAAGGCACATTCGTCCGGGGGTTACCCAGAAATGCTCCTGGGTTGTGCGTTGTTTTTTTTCTTTCTGCCACTGGTGCCCCACCTCCCCTCCCTCAAACCTTACTTGTCCCTCGGTGGCCTTCTACCCTCTTTGTGGTACCACTAGCTGGCCCGATACGCATCCTGGGTTGGAAACAGGGATGCCTAGGTCCCCGGGGCCCAGCACAGAGGCCGCTTGGAAGGTACTTTCTTCCGAGGGTGTCCCAGATCTTGCTTCTCGGCAGAAAAATTTCTATTTTTTCTGCCCCAGGTGCCTCATTTCCCTTCCCCCAAATCTTATCTTCCAATCAGGGGTTTTCTGCCCGCTTTGGGTGCACATAGTGGGCCCAAGACACACCCTGGGTTCGATCTAGGGATGTCCCCGGGACCTAGCGCAATGGCTGATGGGAAGGCACTGTTGTCCATGTAGGACCCAGGAACGTTTCTCAGCGGTGTGTTGTTTTTAATTTTTTTCTGCCACAAGTGCCCCAGCTCCCCTTCCTCGAACATTACCTTCTCGTCAGGTGCCTTCTGCCTGCTTTCAGGTACCCACAGTGAGCCCAAGAATCACCCTAGTTTTCAACTGGTAGGCCACCGTCCCCGGGACCCAGCGAAGGGGCTGTAGGGAAGGCACTTTCTTCCATGGGGGACAAGGAACGCTTCTCGCCAGTGCGTTTGTGTGTGTGTGTGTGTGTGTGTGTTTTGTTACCACAGGTAACCCACCTCCCCGCCCTCAAACCTTACCTTCCCCTCAGGGGCCTTCTTCCCACTTTTGGGTACCATTTGTGGGCCCGAAATGCACTCTGGGTTCGAACCATGGAACCCAGGGTTCCGGAGGCCCAGAGCAGGGGCTGATGGGAAGGCATTTTCTTCCATGGGGGACCTAGGAAAGCTTCTCGGCGGTGCAATTTTTTTTCCTGCCACAGGTGCACCTCCTCCCCTCCCTCACTATTTACAATCACCTCAGGTGCCTTCTGTCCTCATTGGGGTACCCTTAGCGGTCCCAAGATGCACCCTTGATTTGAACCAGGGACACCTGGGTACACGTGGCACAGTGCAGGGGCGGATGGGAAGGCACTTTCGTCCGTGGGCCACCCAGGCCCCGCTTGTCGGCGGTGTGTTTTTTTTTCTTTCCTGCAACAGGTGCCTCACCATCCCGTGCCTAAAGTGGTTTAGGAGCCACAGAAAGGTGAGGAAGGGCAGTGTAGGGCAGCTAACACTTGGGCATCAAAGGCGTTCTTCATTTCTGCTTTGTAAAGGATAAAAATATTTGGGAGGCAGAGAGTGTATCTTTCTTCTACTACTTTCAGAGTTGTTGGATACAAAAACGCAGTCCAAGTATGTTAGGACTGGAATCTTCTTTTTTCTTTTTTTCTTTAGAGCCAGAAGTTGAATCTTATTGTCATTATGTTATTCCAAACATTAAGGCTATGCTTAGCAATAGACTTAAGCATTGTCATATATAGCTGGGAAGTCAACATACAGTTGTTGAACCGATGTCATGTCTTTAAGGCAGTGAGGAATAAGATACACTGGAGAGGTTCTGATTGGAAGAGAGCTAAAGAAGGCCAAGTGCACACTGATGGAATATCAGGAGATTTGTGCAGCGTAAGTCTTAAAATTTAATTTGATTTTAAAGTATGTTTATTTTCATTTTTGTTCTGTTTTAGGTTGGTTCTCTAGAAGCAGTGCCTGAAATAGGAATTCAGGTGACAGTGATTTATTTACTGAGGAAGTGATCTTCAGGAAAGAATCTTTAGTAGAGAGAGTGAAGCAGGAAAGAGAAGAGAGAGAAGACAGCAAGGACAAAGAGCAAGGCAAGGATGTGGTATCAGATGAAGGCTGGGTGTGTGTGGGGCGTGGGCAGCTGAGAACTTCAGAGTATTCACTGCACCAATGGCAAGGTTGTTGACCTTTCGTACTCCACAATCACTCAGTCATTAACTGGTAGCTATGACTAAGGACGCTGTGACAAAGCAGATTTTGCCAGCCGAGGGCAATTCCTGGAGAAGGGAGCAGCTGTGAGCTCTTACCTGCCAACACAATGCGATTCTACTCTTGCACCCAGGGTTAAGGGGAAATACTTTTCACATAACAGAACCAAAAGAGTTTGCTGAAGCACTGTTAAGAAAATGGAAATTATAGGAATTATAGCAGTAGATTCTGACTTTGCCTTTCTTTTGACACAGGTTGTATTTCCTGTAAGACAATAAAGTTAGAAATGATTTAACCGGATACAGATGGAATTTCTCTATTGATTTATATTGAAACTTATGGCACCTTGTACTTTATCAGTAGTTGCTTTACCTCTGATTATAGCTTCTGCTAGCTACAGCTCATCATGTGCCTGAGGTTGGAATGCCTAGAAGTGACAGTTCTATGATAGGAACTTGTTTTAAATCAAAAGCCAGATCCAGTTCAATTTCTCTGACAATGGGCTCTTCAAATGCTCTGAAGAACAATAGTTTCAGAAGTTAAGCTTCTCTGGCCTTGTGAATTTCTCTCCTAGCAAGGATTACTGAAATTTCATTCAAGTCTTTCTGTGGTCTTTGAATCCAAAAGAACTTGTATTTGTTTGATTGCTTTAGTAGCAATATATCCAGTCTTTGGAGACTTTGTAATCCATGATTAGGTGTGAAATTTGTCGCTTGTAAAGTTCCAATGATGCCAATAATTAATCAATGGTTACTACTACAGTTTCTAAAAAGAGTGGGTTCCAAAAAAAAAAGTTCCTTTGGAAATCACCTCTGTTTTACATCTCCAGGTTTATTTTATTATTTGTGATGCTTCAAATCAAAAAAGACCTTCTAATATATATTAAGATTCATTGAGCTTCCTGTAATCTGTTTAAAGGCTAGAAGGTATAATACTATTCTGGTACATATGTCTTAATATATCTGTATTGCAGAAAATATCTAAAATGATTAAAACATATAACCATCTTATGGAATGTTTAGACATGAGAGGGAAAACCTTAATCTTTCATAATCTTACTGTTCATATCATTTCCTTTTTAAATTTTCCCTTCCAAGCTTACTTTGTTCCTCAGAATTGTAAATAAAATCTGTACAATGTTAAAACCAGCCTTCACACTTATGTCATGAATGTGGCCCATTACATATTATCTGCAACCACCATTTGAAAAATATTGTTCTGTTTTTTGAATAGAAACATTATGCATGTTCACTGGAGAAAATGAAAAGAATAAAAATGTCAATCCTAGTACCAGTGATCCCTTATTCCCCTGTGTCCACTTATGATCCCAGGGCTCACACTGTGGACCTTGTCTTTGAGTGTGGCTGGCAAAGGATATGGCCCTGACAACCCCTCTTGGGCCCTCCTGAGGCTGAGATTGGGTCGCAGGTACTTCTTAGGGAGAAATCTTGGTTGGTTCTCCTAGCAAATCTGTGCTTTAGCAGATCTACCTACCTATAGCCCTTTGAGGTTGTTCACTTTTCATTAGCTACTGTCAGAAGAGGCTGATTCTTTTTTAAATTTTTTAAAACTGTTGCTATTTTGTTCCTTTTATTTTTAGTTGACATGTCATAATTGTACATATTTGTGGCATACAGAGTGATATTTCCGTATGTGTATACAATGCGTAATGAGCAAATCAGGGAAATTAAGCATCTCTGTCACAAAGAATTCATTCTTTTCTTTGTGTTTAGAATATTCAGAATCCTCTTTTGGAGCTTTTTGAAAATATACAACAAATTGCAGTTAATCATCTTCACCCTGCAGTGCTGCAGAACACCAGAGCTCATTTCTCCTATGCAGCTGCAATTTTGTAGCCCTTAACCAACCTCTCCCTATCCTCTCCTCCTCTCCTTCCCAGCTTCGAATACCTACAGTTCTACTCTCTACTTCCGTGAGTTCAATTGTTTTTTAGCTGCCACATATGAGTAAAAACATGTGGTATTTACCTTTCTGTGCTTGACTTATTTCACTTAATATAGACTTGTCCATGTTGCTGTGAATGACAGTATTTCAATATTTTTTTTTTTTTTGGCAGAACAGTACTCCATTGTGTATTATACCACAATTTTCCTTATCCACCATCTGTTGATGGACATTTATGTTGATTCCATATCTTGGCTATTATGAATAGTGCTGCAGTAAACATGGGATGTAGCTATCCCTTTGATGTACTGAGTTCCTTTCCTTTGGATAATCAGTAGTAGGATTGCTGGATTATATAGTAGTTCTGTGTGTAGTTTTTGAGAACCCTTCATACCGTTTTTTATAATGGGTATACTAATTTACATTCCCATCAACAGTGTTTTTGACTGTTCTATTCCTACCATGTTGTTACATTAGACATTGGCTCTTCTAATTGATTTGTTTCCTTGGAATTGCCAGGTAGAAGCTGGCAATTCCAATGGCTCAACTGTTTTCATTTTAGTCAAATATTCTTCTGGCCAAGTCTTATAGATAAGTATACAATGATGATAATTTATTATATATTTGAAAATAGGATATACTCAATATGTAACCTAAACATAATAATTTTGTCTGTTACCTCTCTTTAAGAAGAGAAAGTAATACACATTTTCTGTGGAAAATTCCTGATACACAGGCTGATAACTGGTTCTCTTTTTGTTACACTCTAAGATGAGATGATTAAAATTATAACTTTAGAAATCTCTTAAACAAATGATTATGTGGCTTTTTTTTCTTTTGGGATTTAGCCTGTTTATGTGTGCATGTGGTTTTCTTTGTTTTTAACAGTAGTATTTATGCTTAAAATCATGAGATATTTACAAATAAAATATTATCTTCATTATGCACTTTGCAAAATATTCCCAGTTTATTACATAATGTTTTATAGTATATATTTACTATTCAATAATTATTTATACAATTTCCATTCTTTTTTAAAAATGGCATTTACAACAATTTAGACTTCGTTGTGTATGGAAGTGATGAGACGTCACTATCAGGCAACTTTTCTCCACCTTGATTTCTCTATTCCTGAGTTCCTGATTTCAGTCTGTCTCATGGTTACCTAGAATATGTCTGTAAATTGTTTTTCAAAAATAAGTAACATATGTTTACTTTATGAGAGTATTTGAGAATGCTTTGTTGCATAATATGTGAAACATTCATTTTTATTTGTTCTAGAATTTCTAACATTTCGTTTCTCACAAATCTGTAGTCTTGTTTCATAGTGTTCTTACAAATAATAAGACAGAAGAGTCTGTGGCCAGTTTTATATTTTCTTTTGTTTTCTGCATGGATGCTTGTATGCCTTTTTTTTTTTTTGGATTTGATGCTAAAGTTTTATTTACCAGGGTATGTTAGGTTTTTTCCCTATATTTTTAAATTTTGTTTCTGGAAAGTTATAAGTTTCTTGAGATATGAAGACTGTAGCCTTCACCTCAGGGGTTATATAATATTTATGAAATATGACATATTAAAATATAGATATCATATTTTAAAATATATTTCATTTTTTTGCAGTCTCTTTTTCAGTGATGTCAAATAGCCTATCATAGTTTCCCTTGCAGTTTTCATCTCTGTGTTATTTCAGTGCATTCTGGTAGTTGTAGTAAATTGGTTAATTTCATATCTTAGATGAAACCTTCTGATGTATTTTGGCTTCTGTAAGGCTGCTTTTATCCATGGCATTTCTAATTTTTTACATTTTTTTCTGTGTCTTATTCAGCTCTGTTTTACTGTCTGTTTTATCATCCTTTTTTCTTCTCCTATTTTAAGTACTTCCTCTTTCATATAATTTTACTGTGAACTTATGAATACATCATAATTTACCTCTGTTTCCGTAGGAAAGATCAATACCAAGCAATATTATTTTGCTTCTTCAACTTTGCCCACTAAAATCCAGGTGTGATGTTGGATTTTGTTGGTACACTAGTCCAGCCCGGTATTCATCAGAAGCAGAGTCAGAAGCTTTGTATCCTCTCACTGTCCATAGGATGTTATTAAAATTCTTTTCTAGTACGTTTTGCAGAAGAAATTGTCGATGAAAGGTGACTTTATCAGTTCTATGATCCAGTGCCTGGGATAAGGGGAAATAAACAGACTTTATTTTTAGTACAGTTTGTTCTCTGTAGACAGCTATGCTTCTTTGGCAAAGGCCCGCTTTCATATGTAATTTTTTACTGAGCCTTCATTCTCAGTAGAATGAGAGGGGACAGGCATGACGTCCACCATCATCCTGGAGAACAGTCTACCATGTCAGGGAAAGGCTCCACCATTGGGCTTCTTATTTCATATAGTTGTGTCACAGGGCAAACTTCAAAGTTGGGGTTCAGCTTGAGAAGTCACATAGGTTCTTGGCTTTACACAGGAAGGAATTCAAGAGTGAGCAGACAGTTAAGTGAGAGCAAATTATTAAGACATAAAAGAATGAAAGGGTGGCTACTCCATTGGCTGGTTGGCTATTTTTAAGATTATTTCTTGATCACATGCTAAACAAGGGGTGGATTATTAATGAGATTTCCAGGAATGGGGTGTGGAATTCCTGGAACTGAGGGGTCCTCTTCCTTTCAGACCATGTACAGTAACTTCTGGATGTTGCTATGGCATTTGTAAACTGTCATGGTGCTGGTAGGACTGTCTTTTAGCATGCTTATGCATTATGATTAGTGTATAATGAGCAGTGAGGACCACCAGAGGTGGCTTTTGTTGCCATCTTGGTTTTGGCAGGTTTGGCCAGCTTCTTTACTGCCTCCTGTTTTATCTGCACAGTCTGCTGAACTCCTATCTCAGGGCATGTGCCTCTGAGTACGGCATATGTCAACAAGGGTTTGAACCGTTTGCTATCAGTTCCGCATTCTTCCTGTCCCCCCAGGATTCATTATGGAAATTTATGATTTTCAAAGAATTTGCTAGATCTTTAGGACTTTATGTGGAACTACCTCAAAGATTGTGCCACGTGAATGTCACCTTGATTTTGTGTTCAGGGTTCTACAATTACTCCTCTATTTTATTTTTCTTTCATCAGTTTGATTGTGATTTGAAGGAAACAGTAAGATCCCCATAGCAATGTTATAGTTAGTCTAGAAGTACTCTGTTATTTTTAATAGCAACATATTATATTACCAATTGGATGTCCTTAATATTTTAAAGTTTTTGTACCTTAGATTGGGTTTATTATTTGCACAAATATATATTTTTTCTAATATGTAAAATTTTGATCCGACAAATTAATTTTCTAGAGCCTTATCTTTTTTTTTTTTTGCTGTTGTTTTGTTTGTTTGTTTTGTTTAGGTACCTAGTAATTTTATTTCCTATAATTTTCTTTGATGGTAAACTTTTTGAGGAATGAAATTAATGGTTTCTTAGTATAGCCTCCTATGCCCCAAAAGACAAATAATATACATTAAAAGAATAGATTGCTTGTCTCGAGTTGCTGTTAGGATGCAAATTAGCCCACTAGAGCTCTGAAAAGTGTTACTTGCTGTCTGTCACATGCTCTGATTTTCTAGTGCAGGACAGGCTCATTTGCCCCTCAATTGGCCTCCCCAGCTGGGAGTCCCTTCTCATCTTCTTGTCATTATTTTTGGAGAAGGAAAGCACATGCCATTATTTGCAAAAGCTCGAGCTTGTAGGCCACTCATCAGAACATTGACCACTGACCCTTTACTTGCAATGCTTGTTATCAAACATGCAACAGGAACTTGTTTCCCCTCTGGCATTCAAATCTATGTAACTTCAAGAGTTCTACAGAAATGAAATATAAAGAAAATACCCTGACCTCCTGTGTTAACCAACCTTATAGAAGAAGCATATAAATGTGCATTCCCTAAATCTCTTAGGATTGTAAGCTGTAGAAAGTAATAAATTGCCTTACTTGATTCTCTTCATTCTCCAAAGGTTTGCAGAGACTCAGAATGCCCCTATTTTTAAAGTTTTCAGGGCCTTGTGCTATCATTTCACACATCTCCAAAGGCTCATGGTGTCCTGTGATATATCTTTCATTGGATGTAGTACCTTCCATAATTATAGCACATGTTTTCTGTGCCTATTAAATCAAAATGAAAATATCTGAGAAAATGAAGATTTCCCCTAATGATTTGCTTATGTTCACATATTGTTTGTTGCTCATATCCAACACCATGCCTGTTTTTTTCTCGGAGTTATTTTATTGTTTTCTACGTGCTTAATTGCTGAATGGTTTGTATCAAAGGATGTTAGAAACATCCAAAATGGAATTCAGAACCAGAAAATATCTGGAAGAAAACCATTTAATTGGAATGTTTAGCACATTCACAAAAGTGATTAGGAATGGAATACACTTTGTAAGCCCCTTTTTAAACTAACATTTAGATCCTTCATCTTTGTGGGGGCAACTTGGGTTTGACAGAAAATGGGAAATAAATTACATTCTGTCTTGAAGATTTTAAGGATGTAGTTTTATCCTCACACTACAGAAAGCACTTTTTGAGTAGCAGATGTTAAACCTAGCTCACAGAACTATGTTTTTTTTTAAACGTTATTGTTAAAATTTTTTAGAGACAGGGTCTCACTGTGTTGTTGCCCAAGTTGGAGTGCAGTGGTATGATCATAGCTCACTGTGACCTCAAACACCTGGGCTCAAGCAATCCTTCTGCCTCAGACTCTTGAGTAGAGAACCACGCTTTTATAAGAGTTTGTACGGCCCAAATACCTCGCTTCATGATGGTAGGATTTGTTCCTTCCCCTTGGTTTTGCTTCCTTGCGCCACTATATGAACTATTTATCACAATACATAATACACGTGGAGGCTATTATCCTGGGGAATTTTTGATATTTGTTGTTGTCTTTTGCAAGGATCATTCTTGTCTTTAATCATGTTTCTCCCTGAATTACTTCTTCCTCTCAGAACCCAGGATATGGTCAAATGAGTCTGGGGCCGTGTCTCTTTTGGGAAAGTTTTCTGCAACTGTAGAAGCCAAATATGGTTAAGGTTAGGACACAAAAGAAAGGAGAGAATGAGATGCTCTGGTGAGAAAACTGGTTTTATTGGTTTATGTTTTTATGCCCCTTATCACCATCAGAATATTAAGAGCTATAGGGTCAGGATCAGGTAGCAAGCCTAGGGAATGATACAAATGAAAGCTCACGTTTATTGCTTGCTCATTACCAGCTAGTAATTTTCTAAGCCTTTCCCATTTGGTAAAATATTTAATTATCACAAAAACTTGGTCTCATCTTCCTTATGTGTGCTCTAGGAGCAAATGGCATTCTTGGCCCATCTGATCCAGTCCTCTGTTAAGAGTGAGAGAGAAGACAAGAATTTGGAGCCCAATCGTGATTAGTGTTGAGAAAAGTCTGCCCACTTACCTCCTCTGCAATTATTCTTTGGCACCTTTTAGGGAGGTAATGTGTAGGCTAAAGGTTTGAGGACTCAAAATTTTGGCCAGTGTTATCTCTGTCTCAGAGATGTTCCTACTATGGAGGTTGAGAAAAATCTGCAACTCTGAGGCTGTACCAAATTCTCTATACAAAAGCGTCTTTTTTACACCTTATTATAAAATAAAGCGCTTACCTTGATTGCAATCTTTAGCCTTGGGTATAAACAGATGAAAGACCTTGTGATCAATTTTACTTCAACTCAGAAAAAGTTGGTACCTTGATTACTTTCTTTTCCTTTAGAGGGAATTATGGAGAATAACTTTTTTCTTTTCTAAGGGTTTTCTGAGTTTATTTGTCAGCAGAGGTTATTTAACGGCCACATCATAGCCTCAGAATCTATAATTCATCTCTCTTGTAAAATTCCTCTTAAAATACTATTATGATTAATAGGTGCTGAAAATAAATATATAGACGTTCCTTGACTTACCATGGGGTTATGTCCCAGAAAATTCGTGATAAATTGAAAATATCATCAAGTCAAAAGTGTTTTTAATACACCTAAGCAAACATCATAGCTAAGCTTAGCTTACCTTAAACATGCTCAGAACACTTACCTTAGCCCACCGTTTGGCAAAAGCATCTAACATGAAGCCTATTTTATCATAAAGTGTTAAATATCTCCTATAATTTATTAAATATTATACTGAAAGTGAAAACAGAAGGGTTGTATGGGTTTTGAAATATGGTTTCTACTGAACACATATCGCTTTTGCATCATCGTAAAGTTGAAAAATTGTAAATTGAACAGTCTTAAGTTGGGGACTGTCTGTATATGCTTAAATTATTCCTTACAGACTCTCGCCTGGGCTTCAGTAAACAAATCTGGCAAGGAGAGTTTCAGATGATGTTCAGTGCCAAATTTGCATCTCAGACAATTTGGGATTCAGAAGAATATTTTTCTGCGACATTGGATTAACTCAATTATGTAGTAATTAACAAGATCTACTTCAATATGAGGATTTCAACACATGCACATATACACTTACCACGTAGAGTTTTTAGTGGCTGTCTTTCCTCCTGAAGGGGAACTTTGTCATCAGACCAAAGAAACAGGCCTAGTAATTAGTCCAAATTGTATGGCAATAGCTAGGTAAAATGTCCCAAAACAGGAATTTATTTTTGATCAGGCCTCTGTTGGTTTCTTGTATTATACCACAACATTAAATGCCCACTTGCTATACTGCATTGACATCAACTAATGCTAAGCTTCTCTGCTGCCTGTACTGTAGCCTCTTCTGTTGTCAATACCACCATTCTTCTTCTTTGCTTGCCTACATTTAGAAGAACAGTTTCATCACTTACTAGGTAGACTGAGAAAATGTGGCCTTGGCCCTTTTTGAATGGCGTCATTACAGGTATGCAAAATTTTAAAAATGATTTTGCACAAACACATGGGCTTTTGATTTCAGGAAATATTTACTTGACTTCTTTCCTGGAGATGCCAGGCCATGAAGGTGCAGCAAAGTTAACAAGAGGGTAACAGACGATTATAGACACATTCATAGCAATACTATTTGCAACAGTGCTAAATTGGAAACAACCCAATCCAGTAGAATGGGTAAATTGTTATGTATTCATACAATGGCATAATTCAATCACAGAAAAATTTTGAAAATGCAGTGGCATGGATAAAGCTGACAAACATAATAGTGGGTAAAAGGACCCACGGGCAAAAAATATGTACCATAGGATTCCATTTATATATATTTCAAAAAACAAGCAAAACAAACCAATTCTTTTAGATCTTGAGATAGTGGTTACCGTTGGAGGCTTCTGTCTGGAAGGGGACACACTGGGGCTTCAGGGGTTCAGTAATGCTCTGTTTCTAGGTGCTTATCTCGTGGATATATTCACTTTGAAAATCCAGTGGGGTGAAGTTTCTTATTTGTTTGTTATGCTTCAACAAAGAATTTTACATTAAAAACAAAGAGCAAGCAAGCAAGCAATCAAGAAGGGTGGTAATGAGAATCTGAGAGCAATGTGCCAACTCGCAATGCCATCTTCGCTGACACGTAAAAATATTTGTGTTTTAACAAGTGTCCTTTGCTTAAATGAAATAGGTATCTACTCCCATTTAGGTGACATGTGATGGACAGTTGCTTTTGTTTTTGGCAAATTTTTAAGAGGGAAATTGAGTTGAGCCCAGTGGCATAAAGCAAGAAAGAGGACCAATTCATTGAGGAGCCCATCTGATGACATATGTAGGTTAATAGCAAGAAACTACTCATTATAACTACTACTGATACTAGCCCCATTGGCCTATATTTTCTGCATAATTCTTGATTTATATCTTCTTCTAACTAAATTGCTTTTCTGAATATCGTTGCACGTGTATTCATTGTTTGACAGAAAGAGAAGGCTGGGCACGGTGGCTCATGCCTGTAATCCCAGCACATTGGGGGGCCAAGGTGCATGGATCACGAGGTCAGGAGATGGAGATCATCCTGGCTAACACAGTGAAACCCTTTCTCTACTAAAAATGAAAAAAATTAGCCAGGCGTGGTGGTCCACCCCTGTAGTCCCAGGTACTCCAGAGGCTGAGGTAAGAGTCTCACTTGAACCCAGGAGGTGGAGGTTGCAGTGAGCCAAGATTGTACCATTGCACTCCAGCCTGGGTGACAGAGCAAGACTCTGTCTCAAAAAAAACAC
>NW_016804209.1:1244011-1282095 GCF_001698545.2 Rhinopithecus bieti | reverse complement strand
AAAAAAAAAAAAAAAGAAAGGAAGAGAAAAATCCCTGCATGAATAAAGAATATCTGTATATTCTCTTTGCAAATGATGAAGGAGATCTTGCTAATTCACAGTAGATTTTTTTATTTTTTATTTTTATTTTTTTTTGAGACGGAGTCTCACTCTGTTGCCCAGGCCGAAGTGCAGTGGCGCTATCTCCATTCACTGCAAGTTCCGCCTCCCGGGTTCACGCCATTCTTCTGCTTCAACTTCCCTAGGTGGGACTATAGGCGCCCGCCACTGCGCCCGGCTAATTTTTTGTGTTTTTAGTAGAGATGGGGTTTCACAGTGTTAGCCAGGATGGTCTCGATTTCCTGACCTCTTGATCCGCCCGTCTCGGCCTCCCAAAGTGCTGGGATTACAGGTGTGAGCCACCGTTCCTGGCCCACAGTAGATTTTTTGTTGAAAATGTGTGAATGCGTTTTATGCCTTCACTTGCCTTTTTTCTTTCTTTCTTTCTTTTTTTTTTTCCAGGTGGTCTTTTGGGATTTTCTCACGGACTTCCTTTTCTTAGAACATTTCTAGATTTACAGAAAAATTAAGAAGCCAGTAAAGAGGGTTCTCACATAGCCTACGTGCACTCTCCCCTGTTGTTAACGTCTTACATTAGTATGGGGCATTTGTTACAATGAGTAAACCAGTATTTGTATATTGTCATTAACATATACATCCACAGTTTATTCAGATTTCTTTTGTTTTTTACCTAGTGCTTCTTTTTCTACACCAGGATCCCATTCAGGATACCATGTTATGTTTTGTTGCCATGTCTCTTTAGGCTTGTCTTAGCTGTCACAGTTTCTTAGACATCTCTTGTTTTTGATGACCTTGACAATTTTGAGGAATCCTGGTTAGATGTTTTATAGGATGCCCAATATTGAAATTTGTCTGATTATTTTCTTATAATAAAACTGGTGCTATAGTTATTGGAAGGAAGAACAGTTATAGCATCATCTTCATCACCTTATATCAAGGATACATACCGTCAACATGACTTATGATTGTTGATGTTGATCTTGAACAGAAGTAGTGTCTGTTGGGTTTCTTTACCGTAAAGTTCCTCTTTAGTCCTCTCTCCTTGGTTTGAATTGGAAGTAAACTACATATTGTTACCCTCCCCTGTATAAGAGTGAACTCATGCTATTTGAAGCACAAATTTTTTTTTGCTTTTAAGAAGGTAGAAATTATAGGGGCATAAATGGCAAGATCAACCAAGTTTCAAACATCAAATTGATGTTTCTTGTGCCATTTCCCTGTGGGGTTATTGCTTTTTGAATCACTGAGGTGGGTGATTTGAAGAATAGATACTAGGTATCATATTGCCTTGCATTTTGAGACTATTTGGGTAATTGAATCTTAATTAATTTAATCTTTTTGAATATGATTTTGAATTACCCACAACACCTGTCTGATGCATACATCTTTTAAAATAATTGGTGGTACTAATACCTCTATGTCAGATTATTGTATGTTATATAAAAATACCAAAATTATAATTTTTATAATAATGCTTGTAAGTTTTATAAATATCAGGTGAGTTACATTTTGAGACGATTTACCTGAAAAAGACAGGACAATCCTGCTAACATTGAGAAAGCTTATCCTGTATACCGTAGAAGGGAAACTTCTCTGTGTTACATATTTTGATGAAATTAGAAAACTTGGGAAGGAATTCTGAGTGTCACCAGCGGCTGACATGAAAAATGAAAGTGATTATAGGTTTAAACAGAAAAACTGATTATAAGGTTTCTAAAGTTGAGCCAGAGGATTTTGAGTAAAGCTTTATGAATCATAGCATTTAGACAACAAAGTTTATCACTTTTCATAGTAAGTTCATAGTGATTTTTCCGTTTTATGTTTTAGTTTATGACATAGCAGAATTCTTGACAATAAATCTCTTAATTCCTTTAGAGTAAATGGGTTCCATAACATTAGAAATGCAGGAAATGTAGTTACACAATAAAACCAGTTTCTTTAAAGCCATTATGTTTATTCAAAATAGTCTAGATGAATTAAAATCAGGCTATTTTTAATTGATTCATAATGCAATTTTAAAGATTAAAACCAAATATTAAAAAGATTAAAAATAGCCAAGAAATGCTGATTGGTTAGTAAATAATATGATTAGCTCAAAATGTCTTATATTAATAACATAAAATCATTTTTTCTTCTGACATTTGATTACGTAGACTAAGTTGACATTGTGAGAGTTTAATGCAGGTTTATGAAAACTGAAATAGTCGAGTGCCTGTCTAGTAATGGAGGTTAAGGTCACTTTATTGGAAGGTACTAGGCTACTGCATAAGTAAAGCTGGCAGTTATATTTGCTGTATTTGCACGTTACCAAATTTAAATGCCTTCAGGTGAAAGAGTGTTGGTTAAATGAGGCCCTGTCCAAAAATTTTTTTTTTTTTTTTTTTTTTTTTTTTTTTTGAGACGGTGTCTCGCTCTGGTCGGCTCAGGCTGGAGTGCAGTGGCCGGGATCTCAGCTCACTGCCAAGCTCCGCCTCCCGGGTTTACGCCCATTCCCTGCCTTCAGCCTCCCGAGTAGCTGGGACTACAGGCGCCCGGACCAACCTCGTACCGGCTAGTTTTTTTTTTTGTTTTTTTTTTGTATTTTTAGTAGAGACGGGGTTTCACCGGGGTTAGCCAGGATGGTCTCGATCTCCTTACCTCGTGATCCGCCCGTCTCGGCCCTCCCAAGTGCTGGGATTACAGGCTGAGCCACCGCCCCGGCCCAAATTTTATTATTCTGGCTGCTCATTAGAAGTTGGACGATTGCTTATGGCTGGGTTGATGCCCCAGCTTCCTTGTAGCTTTAAGAAAACTGAAGAAATAAGGATACTAACATTATAAGTAGAAGATAATACAGTTGCAAAGAGACGGAAAACCAAGTATACATACATGCACAAAACACACACACCTACAACATGATCGTTTTAGGTGTTCATTTCAGAGGCATTGTATCATGTGTATGTGTGCAATACTTTGGTTTCTCTCTCTTTGAACTTTATTGAAATAGGATCCCACACATAGCATATCTGCTTGCTTCTTGCATGCAAAGCAAATTTTAAAGTTAAGTCATTCTTCTTGACCGAGGCTCACTAACAATAGATAACATTGAGAAATAAAGGGAAAAATGATCCAGTTTTTTTTTTTTTTTTTTTTTTTTTTTTTTTTTTTTTTTTTTTTTTTTTTTTTTTTTTTTGAGGACGGAGTCTCGGCTCTGTCACCTCTCGCTCTGTCACCCAGGCTGGAGTGCAGTGGTGAGATCTCCACTCACTGCAAGCTCTGTCTTCCAGGTTCCAGCCATTCTCCTGCCTCAGCCTCCCAAGTAGCTGGGACTATAGGCACCCGCCACCGCGCCCGGCTAATTTTTTGTATTTTTAGTTGAGACGGGGTTTCACAGTGTTAGCCAGGATGGTCTTGATCTCCTGACCTCGTGATCCGCCCGTCTCGGCCTCCCAAAGTGCTGGGATTGTATTTTTATAATTTCAAAAGCACCAAATGATGTAGTGGGAAGTATGCTAGATTTAGGAAATCTGGTGTGTATCTGAGGTGTTTCACTCCTAGCTCTGGTGCCATTAGGAAGTCATTCAAATCTTTAGTGTGTCAATTTGTTCATTTAAAGAATACTTTTGGATTAGATAAGTCCTCAATGAGTAGTATTATTATGTGCATTATATACATTGTCATATTTAGTCCTCGTAAGAGTTCTGTGAGACGGTCTTCTGCAAATGAGTAAACTGAGGCTGAGCAGGCTTAAGTAGCTTACTCAAGATCACCTCATTTGAATGGGGCTGAATCGGGGAATGTAAATGAAATGTTGTTTTACTCAAACGCAAAGTTAGCAAATTATTTTTTAAAACTGTGTAATTAATGAAAGCATGTGTTGTGGATTGAATTAAGTTATCCCAAAATATCCGTTGAAGTCCTAACCTCCAGGACCTTATGTGAATGTGACATTATTTGGAAATATGATTTTGGCAGATATGATCCATTTAATATGCAGTCACACTGAATCAGGCTGGGTCCTAAATCCAGTGACCGGTGTCCTCATAAGAAGGTACCTGGAAGAGTCAGAGATGCAAATGTGAAGACAGAGGCAGAGTTTGAAACTATGCATCCGCAGGCCAAGGAACACCAAAGTTTGTCAGCAGCAAACAAGCCAGGAGGAAACAGACTTTCTCCCTCAGAGCCTCTGGAAGGAACCAACCTTGTGGGCACCTAGATTTTGGACTTTTGGCCTCCAGAACAAGGAGAGATGACATTTCTGCTTTGTTTTTGTTTTAATGTTTTAAGCCATGCTGTTTGTGGTACTTTGTTTCAGGAGCCCTAGGACCCTAACACAAAAGGTTTATTTTTAAAATTTATTTATTTATTTATGTTTTTGAGATGGAGTGTCGCTTTTTTACCCAGTCTGGAGTGCAGTGGCACTGTCTCGGCTCACTGTAACTTCTGCCTCCCAGGTTCAAGTGATTCTCCTGCCTCAGCCTCCCAAGTAGCTGGGATTACAGGTGTCCTCCACCACGCCGGCTAATTTTTGTATTTTTAGTAAAGACGGGGTTTCACCATGTTGGCCAGGCTGGTCTTGAACTCTTGACCTCAAGTGATTCTTGACTTGTTAATTTGAACGGACTTTGAAAAGGTGGGGTTATCAGTGGAAAGACTGAATGTTGTCAGGTTGCTGTTTTCCCTTTCTTCAAATGCGTCGTCACTTTGCTGTTGGAATTTGGGAAGCGTTTCTTTTTGTGTGTTGGTAAGCATTCTCACAGAGTGTGAAGATGAAGAGAAAGTAAATCGTTCTTAAGGTTGTAGAATGTAAGAGAATAAACTGTCATTCTGTTCAAAGTGCAGTGTGTACATTTTAACAGGTAATATTTTTATTCTATTATCTCAAAAGGCTCTCATTACAAGTGTCATTGTTTCACAAATTTGGTGAGTTAATTTGGTTTTTGTTTGTTTGGTTTTGATACTACATTAAGGAGACAATGCATTTGTCTTTCCTTTCCTGAACTATCAGGAAAGATAAATAGTCTCCCTTTAGATGCCTTGTCAGCATTAAAGAAGTAAAATAGTGGCTTTTCACTCTCTTAGGGGGTGGTATAATCTCTGCAGAAAATTGATATTTCTCATGTACTCTCAGAAAATATTGTTTGCAGCTGAAGTTACAAAAAAAACCTCAGTCTATTTAAAACAAGGCAACAATGTAACCAGAAATGGCACTTGAAAACATGACCAAATTTGACAATATTGCACCATTAAGGACACAGTCAGCCACGTTGAAGTTCATTTTGATGATAAGATATCAGTGAAATCTGACCATTTTAACTTGTTAGGCCATTCGTTCCCACAGCAGCAGTACATCTAAATCACCAGGAATTTTAAAAATATATATATATAATATAAATAAATTCCTGGGCCTTCCTCTGAGATTCTCGTTCAGAGGTGTTGGGTGAGGCCTGGGTGTATGTGATTTTGAAAACTCTATATGGGATTCTGATGTGCAGCCAGAGTTATGAACCAGGGCTATAACAGAAGTGATACTTGTTAATAAAAAGGAGGCATCTCCTTTGGCTATGAATATGGCATAAAGTTCAGCATGCCAAAAGAGTCTTCTGGTTTTGTAGCAGAATTTTCATAACTGCTTAATTCTAATTGCCCTTGTGTAACTGGTGGTAGGGTGCAGACTTAGAAGTTGAATTTTTTTTTTGTTGTTTTTTTTTTTTGAGATGGAGTCTCGCTCTGTCCCCCCAGGCTGGAGTATAGTGGCGTGATCTCCGCTCACTGCAAGCTCTGCCTCCCGGGTTCACGCCATTCTCCTGTCTCAGCCTCCCGAGTAGCTGGGACTACAGGTGCCTGCCACCACACCTGGCTAATTTTTTGTATTTTTAGTAGAGACGGGTTTCACCGTGTTGGCCAGGATGGTCTCGATCTCCTGACCACGTGATCCGCCCACCTCAGCCTCCCAAAGTGCTAGGATTACAGGCTTGAGCCACTGTGCCTAGCCTAGAAGTTGATTTTTAACCCAAACTAGCCAACTCTTCAACAGACCATAATGACATACATCATTTATCTTAAATGACTAACTCATACATTTGAACATCTGGAGAACCACGGTAAAGAATTGTGACAAGCCTACTATTAATTAAAATAGGGCTTAGGCAACTAGGTTCTTTTAATTAATGATGACAATCGTACGTTGTTTCTCACTCTTTAAAATATATCAAAATTAAAAAACAAAATTCATATGTAACTAATAATTGAGTTGTAGCTCACAGGATGACACAATGCTATGTTGGTAGAAATTACATACTTTTAAAATTTTATTTATTTTAATATTTTGAGTCATTATTTTTCCCCCAGATCTCAGATATGTGTATATTTTATGGCCACTCTGAAAGGAGTGGTTTCTCGATCCTAGGTCTATAGGGTTTAATGTTAAAATGATCCTGGGAGCATTAAAACTACCTCTGGAATTTGGTCCAAGATATATGCTGGTATCTTTCAAAATGACTTGATTGCTCCTCTCTCAGTATGATGTGAAATATAATAGATTTCAATGAAACCCTAAATAGAATATAAAGGGAATGTAAAGAGTTCTGAGAAGTGGATGCTGTGGTACTTGAAGACACAAAAAAACTTGAGAAATAGGTTTATTTTCAGCTCCTTGCAATTAAAGTCTTGAGGCATATGCACAGGATGACTTGTCAGAGTTACCTGAAATGGCAGAATGCAATAATTAGATCAGAGCATCATCCAGCACAATAGCTGGGCTCCAATTATTAGACCAAACCGTAGCTGATGTGCACGTACAACATGCACACATGCATACACGGCTCTACACTGACCTGCTACTTTGGATATGCCAGCTCTGGAAATCGGAAGGAACATTTATCTCACCTCATCAAATGTCAGTTACATAATGCAGTTGTTTTATTGTTCCAAGGAATCTGACTTTCCTTTTGAGAATCATAAAAGCTGCCTCTGGTGCAGCCGAATGGATTTGATGAACATTTCACTGAATATTGTGTCATTTTTTGTATATGCTCTTAATTCTAAAATATTGGACTATGCATGTAAAATGTGCTCTCATTACAGTAACAAACAGATCAGTTGAAAGGACACCCTTTGCCGAGAGCATTTTTGCAGGTCTGAATTTGAAGCTGGATGATGAATTGAAGAAGATACTTCAAAGGACAGATATATGGCATATCAAGACACGACACACACACAGATACACACATTCATGAATGCATATCTTGATGTTATGTAATGCTTACTACTCAAGGTGATAAAATGTTTTATTATTGTTCTGACCAGCTATGTCTGTTCTGAATCTGATATTCCCTCTGTCATTCCCTTTATTGGATTCTGCCGAGTTATCAAATGTACCACAGCAGATCTGCTAAAAGTAAAAATGAGAAACTCTCTCTGATGGTATCAACATAGAAGCAATTTATTTTCTTTAGCTGTAATAAGGGAAGACATAACTTTCTCTTGTTACCACAGGCTGTGCTGTTGAAAACTTATGGTTGATTCTATCATTGCTCTTGATATGATGAGACAGTGTTGTGATCTGGCCAAATGTGCAGACGCTGTAGCCACATTGCCTTAGATTGGGTCGCAACTCCAGCCCTCACTGCTGAGCAATCCTGGACAAGTATATAACTCTTTGTGCTTCAGACTCCTCGCCTATAAAATGAAGCTAATCATAGTACCTGCCTCAGAGAATTGATGTGAGGACACAATAAGCCAAGAACTGCTAAGCACTTAGTGTGGTGTCTGGCACAATCAGAGAAGGTTAACCATTGCCATTCTGTAATTACTTAAAATATATTTTTCATGTCAATTTAAACAGTATGTCTGCCCTTAATTTTCTTCTCCATAATTTTAGTCAGTGAGAATAAAATTTGAGTCCATTAACTCATTCCATATATCATGACAAATCAGCATAAAGGTAAAAATATTAATTTCTGACTGGTTGAGCTCAAAGAGAAGATATGTATGTCACTACGCATGTGGGCAGGGCTCTGTACTGAATAGCAAAATACATTAACCAAAGAAAGCTTAGGATGAATAAGGGAATTTTCTTTCATATGAAACTCATTTTTCAAATATTCATGAATTTAATGAGTTAACAACTTCAGCAAAAGAGAGAAAGAAAATACAAATGAACAAGTAGCTATTAGAGTCAGTTATGAACTGAGCAAATGAAGACTATTTCCTGATGATATGCTGAGGTTTAAAGTTTTGAGTTTTAGAACATAGTCATCTTCATCTAAATAACTTTGAATATACATCATTGACTTTCTGATCTTTTAAATTAAAACACATACACTGTAGATAACATGGAAATGCAAAAAATTATAAAAAATACAATTTACTTTATAATTTTGAGGTATTTTGATATAAAATTTAATACCCACTCACAGTTTAGACTCCACTGTATAAAATAAAGTCGTATCCTAGGTTTATTTTTATTCAAGGGTTGCATTAGAGAAGTTTGTCAAATATGCTATTTAAGCATGATTTTCAACAGCTGATTGCTATTCTAGTATGTGTCTCATTCATGATTATTTTTGTCATTCTCTTTTGTTGGACATTTAGATTTTTAAATTTTTGCAATTGTAAATACAGTGTCAGTGAGCATTTTTTTATGAAAACCTCTTATCTATCATTGTTACCTTAAGGTAGATTTCTAGAAATGAAATTGCTGCAGCAAAAGACTGCATAATGTAAACACTCTTGAGACAGATGACCAATTTGTTTCCTGCAGTTTGTTCAAGTTTACACACTTCTAACAGTATGGAAATGTACATCTCACTTAAATCATGATGACAGCAGGTGTTATAACTTTTTAGAATATGTTAAATTTCATAGCAATATGTATATGTTCACTGTTTCCAGTTGCATTATTGGATCAGTAGGTACGTTTACTTTTAAAAGATTTAATGACTTTTCTTTCTTCTTTTTAGAATTTTTTTGCTTCTGTCTGCCACTTTTTCTTTTGGGGCACTCATCATTTTGATTACTTAAATATGCATCTTATGTAAGTGATACAAACTGCTGGTTTTTTTTTTTTTGTCAGTATTCATTTACCCTTTTTCATACATCATAGACTTTTGGACTCAGTACAGCTAAGGATTATATTTCCAGCTTCCTATGTAGCTAGGTATGGACATATGACTAAACTATGGTCAATGAAATCTGAATGACAGTGAGCTATGACATTTTGGGTTGTGCTTTAACAGCATGTGATAAAGACAGAAGTTGTCTGTGTCCCTGAGGGCTTAGCAGAGGAGAGTTGACATGCTTTCTTGAGCTTGTTGTGACATCTATTTTGTTTAAGGTAAAAGGATTCCCTAAGGAGTCCAAATCAATATTTGAACTATCTCTAGCCTTAGTACAATGTCTGGAAATGGGATCCTTTAACAGAACCTAAAACTTGATGCATAGTATCAGTGATCGGGTGGCAATAGCAAGGGTATAGATATTGCAGGCTTGCCAGCAGGTGACACTTGCTATGTCATACCAGTATGTGTGGCAAATCCATTATCTGTGACACATTGGAAGTCAGTTTGTATGCCTACAGAGCACATGTTAATAAAAATGCAGAAATTTGATATATGTTGGATATTTTTACCTTTTATAGTAAAGTACTATTAGTGAAATGAATTTGGGCTGTAATACATCATTTTGCTCGCTGAGATGAAAAGGTTGTCAACAGAATGAAATCTGATAATGGAACATCTGGGTTTTAAAATCCAGTGTTGGAAAAGCCAACTGCTTCTTATTCCAAAATGAAGCTTTTGTATGAGATGGCTCTGAATGGACAGTGTCGCTGGAGACAACATTCTAAGCCCATATACTCCTCACAAGCAGCTTCCCTGAAATTTTCTTTGACAGACCACAGACACCATCCAGAAACTAACAAATAGTTATCTAAGGGATATTCTTTTTTCCTTATTGTAAATGACATGTCAAAATGACCACCACTAAATTGAAAGGGATAAGAGTAGTAAGAACACAGAGACCAGTAAATAAATGATCAGAGTTTTCAGGTTTAAAAGTTATCCCCGGTTGCTGGGCGCGGTGGCTCAAGCCTGTAATCCCAGCACTTTGGGAGGCCGAGATAGGCGGATCACGAGGTCAGGAGATCGAGACCATCTTGGCTAACACTGTGAAACCCCGTCTCTACTAAAAAAAAATACAAAAAACTAGCCGGGCGAGGTGGCGGGCGCCTGTAGTCCCAGCTACTCGGGAGGCTGAGGCAGGAGAATGGCGTAAACCCGGGAGGCGGAGCTTGCAGTGAGCTGAGATCCGGCCACTGCACTCCAGCCTGGGCGACAGAGCGAGACTCCGTCTCAAAAAAAAAAAAAAAAAAGTTATCCCCATTTGAAAACTTCAACTGTGGTAACGTGAAAATGTAACCAACTAGAGGCAAATAGAACAGAAGTTTCTGAGGAGTTGGTGCCAAAGAAATGAAAAGTCTGGCTTGTAGTAGCCTGTCATTATTTGGCTTCTGAAGCCATGGCTAGGTTACAAAACCAGATTAGTAGAAAGCAGTCGCCAAGACGTGACTTGAAAGTCTACTGCGTGTGTGACCATTGAGGAAAATGGACAAGAAAGAATATCATGGACAATAAAGTCTAGAACAACAGAAAAGAACAGGTAAGGGGGCTCCTTTCATAGAATAAACCAAGAACTGTGTATATTCCAACTCCAAGCCTGGATACTTTGTCACAGTTATCTCTTTTCTACTTCATAATTGTGTTTTGGGTGTATACATGTATGTACATGTATGCATATGTGTATGTGTGTGTGTGTGTAAATGACTTATCTTTTTGATTATAGCTCTTTGAACCATATGCAAGTTCCCCCTGAGGTCTGGATATGGTTCATTATGGTCCAGACTTCTATACGCAATAAGGCAAGTTTTCTAGGAAGAAGCTATGACTCTCAATTTGTTAGCTTTCTGCAAATGTTCTGTATACATTTCTGCAAAATACTTTCTAATCATTTCTTTACTCTTTACCTAATACATATTAATTGCATGCAATTAAAAGAAAATTTTAAATTGGAAAGGTGGTTTCAAAATAGCTTATTTCCTCTTTTATTAGATAATTAGATAATTAATAATGTGTATTAACATATGTATGTTCATTACATAATATGTAGAAAAGCAAAAGATAAAAAAGTCTTAAATCTAATTTTTCATGGAAATTCATAGATACTGCTTAGGAAATGTCTATCATACAATTCAGATTGGGTAGGATAATATGCTTTTTCCATTTAATATATTTTGAAGAAAGTTTTATTAACTATTCTTTAATAATTTCAATTTAATAGATGTCTAGAATTTGATTATCAAGTTTTCTGTGACCATAATTCACTATTTCTGTCTTAGTAGATAATTTTATTTGTTTATAACATTTTGCCATTTAAAACAATTTTTTTAAAAAAAGTTTATTTGTATTTCAATAGCTTTCTAGGCACAAGTGGTTTTTGGTTACAGGGATACATTGGATAGTGGTGAAGACTGAGTTTTTAGTGTGCCTACATCATGGGAACACTGGGCAGTATATCCAACAGAGGAGAAAACAATGGTGCACTGTATATCTTTGCCGCCAACCTCCTTGATTATATCCTTAATCTTTTCTTACATTAAAACTGTGGTCACTGGATCAAAAGTTATGTTTATTTTATGGCTGTTTTCTTGGGAATTAACTGTTTATGTTCATTGCTACAATTTTTACAGAAAACAGTTAATATTCTTGCTATACAAATAATGCTTGATATCAATAATTAAATTAAAAATGATGCCAGAAGAAATCAGTCCATAAATTTTCCCTATTACCTTTTGATTGAACTTGTGATTTTAATAATTTTTTCGATCAAATCTAGGAAGCATTTCTGATATGCCTCTGTTTAATGAAGGACTAAGATTACATAAATATTCCTCAGTTCTCTCATCTAGGTCATTTATGGTTTCTTAAAAAATTCTTAATGATTATGGAAGTTATTTTGTATATTGTTTGGGGTTCTAACAGTTTTAATATTGTTATTGTGAACTGATTTGTTAACCACTCAAGCAAATATTTTTGATTAATTAATCAGTTTCTTTACCTTTCCTTAATTTGAGTGGCTACATCATGTATTAAATGTGTGGAACTCATATATCATCAAAGGTCCTCTTGCCCTTTGGGGACCCAGGTGTATTTTGTTCCTATCTTCACTGATTTGGTGTGTGCCCCTTTGGCCTCCAAAGCAAGGTATCTTCCCGTTGCTAGCACTTCACTGCTTCATGGCCTCTCCTGCTAAGCTCCTGTTTCTGCACACAGAGCCCGTTCATCGAATCAATTTAATCAAAAAGCAAAACTCATTAGTTTTCTGAATTTCCCTAAAATAGTCCTTTTACCCCAATAATGCATATGTTTCTTGGTGGTCTCCTGAAAGGAGATCATAGCTCATTGTAACCTCGAATTCCTGGGGTCAAACCATCCTCCCACCTCAGCCTCCAGAGCAGCTGGGACTACAGGTGCATGCCACCACTCCTGCTAATTTTCTAATTTTGTAGAGATGGTGTCTCATCGTGTGGCCCAGGCTGGTCTCAAACTCCTGGACTCCAGCAATCCTCCCACCTCTGTCTCCCAAAGTGCTAGAGTTACAGGTGTGAACCACTTAGCTTAGAGTTTTATAAAATATTCCCTTATACTTTCTAACATATCCTTTATATCTAATTTATCAGCTTTCTTGTTCATTTATCTTATCTTACTTTACATAATAAAAGACATTTTGTCTGACCTGCTTTCCTGTAGCCACCCAGGGAAGGAGAAAGCCCTAAAAAACAGTATGGTTGTTTTAATGTTGCTCCTAACTTTCTGAGTTAGAAGGTCTTGACATCTTCTGTTAAGGTTTTCTGACCGTGGATTGAGCAGTGAGCATTTACTAGTGAGCCATCTTGAACTTATTCCTTCTTTTATTTCAATCCCACATGTGCTTTGTATACCAAAAATTCTTCAAAATTGGTAAAAGTGCATGACAAGTTTGCTAGTTTTCAGTGCTAATAGAAGGTTTTACTTATTTTTATATTCATTTGTTTTCCTCAAGCATCGGTCGTGGCCGGTGGGAGTTGGTGTTGTAGTGGGGGTTTGGTCAAGAGTGTTAGATGCTTTTCCTACATTGCCATTTTATCAGAATTTCCACATTTAACTTTTCACAACTATTCAAATCAATTTTTGATAACAGTGCCAAACTCAATTTTTTTCCCTAGTACTCAATTTTTCCAGCCCGATTTCCTTAATAATCGACAATTTTTGGGTTGATTGATGATGCTTCTTCCATAATGTAGTAATTTAGTATGTAGTAGGTTCCATTCAGAACTTTTCCTATTTGTGTTATGTTTGTACTGGGCATATGACATTTTTATAATATGCATTACAGATCCAGACTGATTTCCAAACAGACTCCTGTTTTTATAACAAATTTTATTATGTCATGTTCCAAACATGATTCTCTCTATCAGCTTCTAAGCCCCAGGAGGACTTACTTGATCGAGACTTCTTTACGCTAGCATAGTACCTTTTTAGTCATGGATGTTATGGTCAGATTTGTGCATCATCATGGCTAAGGTATAGTACCCAGTTTTTCAATTAAACACTAACTCAAGTGTTACTATGATGATATTTTGTAAATGTGGTTAACATCTATAATCAGTTGACTTTTAGTAAAGGAGATTGTCCTTGATAATCTGGATTGGCATCATCCAATCAGTTGAAAGGCCTTAAGAGCAAAACCAAGGCTTCTCTGAGGAAGAAGAAACTCTGAGTGTAGATTACAGTGTCACCTCCTCCTGTGGGAGACTGTCCAATTTGTCAACCTGCCCTAAAGATTTAGCACTTGCCACCCCTATAATTGTGGAAGCCAATTTCTTGAAATCTCTCTCTTTCTCTTTCTCTCCCTCCCTTTCCCTTTCTCTCTTCCTCCTTCTTTCCATCTATCTCTCTTTATCTCTATCATCTCTATCTATTGACATCTCTATCTCTGTCTCATCTCTATATCTGGTAGAACTGTAATACAAGTGCCTATAAATCTATAAATGTTCCTTCAGTGTCAGAGAATTTTTTTTTTCTCTACACCTTTTACATGTCACTGTCATAATTTACTGTATAAAAAGCCAAATACTATTCTTATATCATCTTACATCTTTTGAAAACTTGTAACTAGTCTTAGGATTCAAGCAGAGAAAAAGAGTATTTTTTTTCTACTCACAACAATGGTAAATTAACTCATGCCAATACTTTCTGTACTAGCCAACAGCAACACAAAGAGTGTATTTTGTTCTCCCAAGGTGAGGTAACAGTCATTCAAAAAATGAATAAAAAGCAAGAGTTTATTTTATGTAAGTTCCATTGTAATGTGTTTATTGCATAACTAGCATAGACTTCCTCTAACAATAGTAGATCGGTGACTAAGATAATGAGGATATTCACTTTAGCATAAATACCTCTTCACTGGTGTCTTCTTTCAGTAACCAGGAAACTCATATAAGAGTGTTTACATCTTTTATGATGAGAAGATAAAGCATATGCGTTACTGAATCACAGGAATAGATGCACCAAAACGACTTCCACTATTTTCTTTTTTTTTTTTTTTTTTTTTTTTTTTTTTTTTTTTGAGACGGAGTCTCGCTCTGTCGCCCAGGCTGGGGTGCAGTGGCCGGATCTCAGCTCACTGCAAGCTCCGCCTCCCGGGTTCCCGCCATTCTCCTGCCTCAGCCTCCCGAGTAGCTGGGACTACAGGCGCCGCCACCTCGCCCGGCTAGTTTTTTTGTATTTTAGTAGAGACGGGGTTTCACCGTGTTAGCCAGGATGGTCTCGATCTCCTGACCTCGTGATCCGCCCGTCTCGGCCTCCCAAAGTGCTGGGATTACAGGCTTGAGCCACCGCGCCCGGCCGACTTCCACTATTTTCAAGCGGATGCAATTTGATGTGAGAAACAGTTCTCAGAATTGAGATACCATTTGCTTCTCTTTTTAGATTAAACGCCAGACTCCTGTGGATACACAGCACTTGCTCTTGTAGGGTAGATTCACATGAACGCATATCCATTCTAAAACTCATTGGTATGGCCTTTTTATAACTGAAACACGATTCCAGCAAGGCTGAAAACTCAAATGGCTGCTCCATAAATGTAGGCACATTATCAGAAATTGGTACCACTAGTGCTACACAAATGGGCAAACAGAGCACTAAACTTGTTCTTGCTCTCTTTTCCTGGGGTTGTAACGGCATTCAGATATACAGTTTAAGGAATGATTATTAGAGAATAAAATCAATATCTCTACACTTTACCAATCTTCAAGAGAAATCAACTAAGAAATAGGAACAGAGATATTAGCTTTACACTGCATTGTTTTTCAATAAACATAAACAATCGTTATTTAACTATAAATGATTCTTATTTTAGGAAAAAATGCATTTGCTTCAGCAGGGTTAGTAACTACAGAATGACACATTCATTTAACTACACTGTTGTAGTTGGTTGTATGTCTTTCCAATAAATCTGTTTTACCTTATGTTTGTGTTGGGGTGTGTGTGTGCGTTTGAAAATTGCTTATGCTAAATGTTCTGTTAATTGAATATAGCATATAGAATTAATACATTACTCCTTAATATGAAGATAGTTTTCTGCACTTCATCTTCAAGTTGCTTTTCTGTGCTATCTGTACAGAATAATTAGAATTATAAAAGTAGGAGAATTTACAGTTATGTGTGTGTGTATGTGTGTGTGTTGGGGAGAATTTATAAAACACATGAAGTGTGAACTATATTGAAAACATTATTTTGTTGTTCAGATGTCTCAATTTTCGTCTTGTTTTGGAAATGCTACAAGGGCAAGAATTTCCTTTTAATTATTCATCATGTAGATGTGCTGAAAGATGAGGTTATTCTTTTGAAGACAAGAAGGCAACCCAAAGTACCAAATTTACATTTGTTCAGAAATGCCACACTCGAGAAGAATGAACATGCTTGCAGGTACATATGAATCATGCCATACATCATGCCATTCAGTCTGTTCTGGAACATTTTAATTTTATTCATTTACTAACTTAGGTAGCCCTCCACATTTTTGTCTCCTTTGGGTTTCACCTCTATACTTCTGCAAATCTCCTCTTGAATTATACTGTAATTCCACAATTTTTCTCTTTAGTAAATCCAATAATCAATATGCAGGTCTCATTGTTCTGCATTTGTCAGTAGCATTTGACAACAGTCAATTATTCTTCCCTCTTTAATCATTTGGCTTCCAGAACAGCACTCGTAATTTTCTATGATTACTCTCTGTGTTGTTTTCCCATTGCTGTGTCGTAAGTTGCCACAAATTTTCTGGCTTAAAATAATACTCATTTGTTATCTTTCTGCTGGCCAAAAATCTGGCTCAGGGTCTCACAAGGGTAAAATCCAAGTGTTGGCTGGAGTATTTTCTCATCCAGAGGCTTGCCTGGAAAAGAATTCACTTTGAGGTTCATTCATGTTATTGTCAGAACTCATTTCTTGCTGTTTTAAGACTGAGGCCTCTGTTGTTTTGCTGGCTATTAGATCGGGGTCACTCCCACTCCTAAGATTGTTTTCAGGACCTTGCTACATTGCCCTCTCAAAACCCTCTCAAAACATGGTTATTGGATTCTTCAAGCCCAGGAAGAGAATATTTTACGTTTTAGTGGGATGCAGTGGCTCACCTGTAATCCCAGCACTTTGGGAAGCTGAGGCAGGCAGATCACTTGAGTCCAGGAGTTTGAGAGCAGCCTAGGTAACATGGCAAAACCCTGTCTCCAAGAAAAATTATAAAAAATTAGCCAGGCATATTAATGTGCATCCATAGTTCCAGCTACTCAGGAGGCTGAGGTGAGAGGATCATCTGAGCCCAGGAGGTCAAGGCTGCAGTGAGCAGTGACCATACTACTGTACTCCAGCCTGAGTGACAGAGTAAGACCCTTTCTCAAAAAATCAAACAAAGTAAAATAATAAAATACCTTGCTGGATTAGGTCATGCCCATAAAGAATAAGCTCCTTTTTCAGTAATTTAAATCTACTGATTAGGGACCTTAATTACATCTGGTGAATCCCTTTACCTTTGCCATAAGATACAACCTAATCATGGGAATAAGATCTAGTTATATTATTAAGTCCCACCTACAGTCAAGTGGAGGGGATTATTTGGGGTTTGTACACCAGGAGACAGGAATCTAAGAATTCTGTCTACTCCTTCTAAACCGTCTTCTCTCATCTCTACAATGTCTTGGTGCTCCAGGGCCACAGGGCTCAGTCTTTGGTTCTCCTTTCTCCTCTGTCTTTGCTTACTCCCTAGATGATCATAGCATTCTCACCTATTTAAGTACTATTTAATGCTGATGAATACCAAACTTATAACCCCAGTCCATATTTCTTCCTTTATGTCAGAAGTATCCAACTATATATTTGACTTGGACGTATGTTAGACATCTCCATATTCACAAATCTCAGACCAACCTTTATCCCTCTTCATAATCCACTTGTTTTGTGGCCTCCCCTTTAATTTGTTATTTTTCACAAATCCTATCAAATTACACTGCTTGGCCTCTTTCCGTCTTTATAAAGGTAGTATCCTTTAATCCTCCTCCCTCAAATTATTCTTCTCCATATGCCTTACAGACTTCCAATGCAAGATCAATCCTTTTATCTCTTTGTACTATCTTTTACCAAGTGAGTGGAACAGTAATAGAGAACATAATATAGCCATGCATTTTTTTGGTGCCACTTTGTGCCACTACAAGTAAATGATCTCCAACTCCAAGGGGACTTCCGTGCTTTTGAGGAATAAGTTTATTGTCTACTCTGTCTTTGTATCTTTCTGATATAAAGGCCTTTAAACATGTATCATTCTTTTAACTTCTGTGCACCAATGAGAGTTCCCCACAAGCAGGAGGTGCTGGTGCCTCCTACCTAATATCTAATGTCTATACTCATGAATACTCATTCTGCTGTCTTTCTGTGATCTCAGATAAGTCATTCTTCAAATGTCCCCATTTTCTTTATACTTTTAATGCTTTGCTTTCCCGTGGCTCTTTCCTTTAGGTGATAAATATGTACAAATCTGTTGCATCTAAAACTAAGGAAAAAAAACACCTTCTTTGTCCTTGGGGTACCTCTCTGCTTGCTGTCTTGATTTTCTTATACACTATTCAATCAATCATCTTGACAGAGTGCTCTTATTTACCCTTTTATTTTCTGACCTGTGTACTGCATGACTCTCAGGCTTCTGCTCCTAAAATACCATTAAACTGCTCTCTCTCAAAAGTTTCTAATAACTGCTAAATTGTAAAAACCCATGGCCATTTTTCAGGTCTCTTCTATTGCCTTCTGACTGTATCTGTCACTTCCGTCTTGAAACAATGGAATTATTTGGTTGTAGTTCCACTTCTCGGATTGCTTTTAATTTCCTTCAACATTAATTTCTCATTCTGTGTCCCTTAGTTTCTTTTCTCTTTATTGTAACATCTGATTATTTCCTCATGTAGTCCCATAACTTTAACTATGTTGAATAGATTGATGACCCTGCTATATAAATTTGTTTTTTAGGTCTGGCTTCTAGATACAGATCCTTATTCCCAATCTAGATATTAGACCCCAAAAAACTTAGACGCCTGCATGATTCTCTTTTTCCTTCCACAACATACTTGTCCTTCTGTAATGTTAGTCTTGGCTTATTTATCCAGTTGCAAAACCAAAAACTTGTTGGTAACCGTTTCATTTTTTAATTTATTAACTCACCAAGTATTTTTGAGTGTTAATTATACACTGTGCATCCACTGTGCCAAAGGCTGGCAGGATATTAATGAAACAAAGAGATGCTGTTTTTAATTTTTTTCTTTGTTTACCAAACTTTTACTTTATATCCTAGTGGGAGAGACAAAGACAGTATAACATGCAAATTAATAATTGCATCTTTGGTAGTTTTTCTGAAGAAAGTAAACATTAGACTGCATCAGAGAATAATGGTGAAAAGGTTGCCCTAGAAAAAGTGGTAAGGAACAGCCTTTCTGGGATGGTGAATATGAAGATATGGTAAGATCTTTGTTTCTTGTTTTTTTTTTTTTTGGTTTTTTTTTTTGAGACAGAGTCTCACTCTGTCGCTCAGGCTGGAGTGCAATGGTGTGATCCTGGCTTACTGTAACCTCCACCTACCTCCCAGGTTCAAGCAATTCTGCCTCAGCCTCCCAAGTAGCTGGGATTACAAGTGTCCACCACCATGCCTGGCTAATTTTTGTATTTTTAGTAGAGACAGGGTTTCATCAGGACAGGCTGTGCAAAGGCCATAAGGCATAAAACTACTTAGTCAGTTTTAGGGCCTGATGAGTCCCAAGAAGGAGGTTATAATTAGAAGTAATCAATCATATGTCTACCCAAGAAATTATCCAAACTAACTCCTGCCTGCCCTTCATGCCTTTTACATTTATTTTATTTTATTTTTGTGAGGGTGGGATGTGGCTTCTGTATTCTGCACTGGGAAGACCTCACCTAGAATATTGTGTTCTCTTCTGGAAAGCTCACCTCTGGAGGTCTTTTAATCAAACTGAAGAATGGTGAAGGGCAAGGAATGAGAATATTTCTGGGTCATTGTAAATCACATGAGAAGGTACCTGAAAGAGCTGAGAATGTTTCATCTGGAGAAGGAAAGAATTAGGAACTTGATAGCTCTTTTTGATTATTTTAAGGACTCATGTGTAGTAAGGTTTGGATTGATTTTGAGAGGTTCTGGAGGAGAGAACTAGGATAAAAGGTGGAAATAATGGGAGGGAAAATTTAACTTCATATAAAATAATTTCCAACCATTAAAGAACATCTCAAAATGAATCAGGCTACTTCAGAAAATAAATTCTTCAATCCTGTATGTGCTTAATAATAGGCTAGAGAGACACTTTCATAAAAAATTAATCTAGATTACCTGTTAAATGATAAAATTCCTTTTACATTCATGTTTTATTTTAGTTTTATCATATTATTCTTAAAAATAAATTTTAAGTTTTATTTTAGAATCAGTGGTTGCTTAGAAGTATTTATTACATAAGTATCTTGTGTGATGCTGAGGTTTGGAGCACGATGATTGACTCCGTCATCCAGGTACTGAGCATAGTACCGAAGAATTAGGTGGTTTGTTTATTTATTTATTTATTTATTTATTTATTTATTTATTTATTTATGTATTTGAGGCAGAGGCACACTCTGTTGCTCAGGCTGGAGTGCAGTGGAGCGATCTCGGCTCACTGCAATCTCCGTCTCCTGGGGTCAAGCAATTATCCTGCCTTAGCCTCCCAAGTAGCGGGGATTACGGGTGCTTGCTACCACGCCTGGCTAATTTTTGTAATTTTAGTAGAGATGGGGTTTCACCATGTTGGCCAAGCTGGTCTTGAACTCCTGACCTCAGGTGATCGGCCCGCTTCGGCCTCCTAAAGTACTGGGATTACAGGCATGAGCCACTGTGCCTGGCCAAGAATTTTTTTTTTAACCTTTGTCTCCACACTTTGTCTCCCTCTAGTAGTCCCCGGTATCTGTTGTTGTCGTCTTTATGCCCATGAGTACTCAATTTTTAGCTTCTACTTAGAATACGTGAGAACATGCGATATTTACTTTTCTGTTTCTGCCTTAATTTGCTTGAGATAATGCCTCCATGCCTTAAATTTGTTCCCAAAGAAATAATAAATATTTTAGATGATGGATATGCTAATTACCATAATCTGAGTTTTACAAGTTTAAGATTTTTTTTCCTGTTACTTCACAGTTTAACTCCATTTTTGTTCAGGAATATTATTCTATATTATTTCAGTCCTTCTGAATTTGAGATCTTTTATGCGTCAGCATGTGGACTACCTTAGTAAATATTCCATGTATCTTTAGAATACATAGAATTCCATCTGTAGATGTTCATTCCATTTGTAGATGTCCATATGTTCATTATGTTTACTTATTTGATAGTGTTTGTGTCAGATGAAAAAGAATATCTTAGATCTTTTGTAAAGAAATGATTGCACCCATAGCAAGGAGTGTGGTTGGCTGTCAGCCTATGGCTGCTAGCTCCGTTAGGGTCTATCTCAGGTTTTGAGTTGAGGTTACTTTCTTCTTGCCAATGCCTGAACCCAACATGAGGCTCTTATAAAAGCAAATCTTTGTTCCAGAGCTTCCCATGGGGTTGGCCAATACTTTATGAGATCTTATATCACCATCTGATGGGTTCTTCTCTGTAAGCCTTTCTCCTTTCCTTTCTAAGATGTTGCTTGTCAATGCAACTTCTGTAAATCTAACATTATCTCAGTGTCTTGATTGCTGGAGAACCTGACTAGCATAGTTGGCATGAGGAGTGGTTTGATAATGGAAGCCGTGCTCAATTAGCAAGTCATTGAAAACTAAGCATGAGAGCCAGAGCACTTTGGCAGCTTATAAAGAAGCCCTTATCTCATGCAGTAGATGAGCAGAAAAAGCTGAAGATCAAACCCTTGTCTAAGAGTCAGAGCAGGTGAACTTTCAACACAGTTGAATGCACAGATGCAGCTGTGAGATGTCCAAGTCAGGGCCCTAGCTAGAGGACCTGGAACCGCACCCCAAGGTTAGTGTTATCTGGGTGAAATTTTCCCTCCTCCAGTTTGATTCCCTAGACTTCTTTGAATCTTCTGAGCTTTCAGAAGGACCTTTTTCCCATCCCAGAAGGCACTACCACTATCCCTGTGCAGAAAGTAATATAGAGGGACAGAGAGGGAGGGAGAACGTGAGTACCAATTATTTTGACTATGGGGGAATAGCTGGTCTGATCCAGTTATACCATTGTGTCTGTAAGTGAAGCTTTTCCTTTAACTTTTAAATGGACTTTATTTTTTACATCAGTTTGAGGTTCACAGCAAAATTGAGTGGAAGATACGTGAATTTCCTAAATATCCCCTGCATCCATATGTACACAACCTCCCCTACCATGAAAATCCTGCACAAGAGTGGTACAGTTCTTACAATCAATGAATCTATATTGACATCATTATCAAAGTCCATGTTTTATATCAATCTTGGTGTTACACATTCTGTGGGTTTTGTTAAGTTTATACTGACATATATACAGGATTAGTACCATACAGAGTAGTTTCACTGCCCTGAAAATCCTCTGTCCTCCATCTATTCTCCTTCCTTCCCCCTAACCACTGACAAACACTGATCATTTCACTCTCTCTATAAGTTTTAACTTTTCTAGACTGTCATTTAGTTGGAATCATACAGTATGCAGTCTTTTCAGATTGGCTTCTTTCCCTTAGTATGTGCATTTTTGTTTCCTCCCTAAGTAGTCTTTTCTTCACTTAATACCTTATTAATTTTTAGTGCTGAATAAGATTCCATTGTCTGGATCCTGATTTCTTTTGGTATGTTAGCATGATATATCTTTCTCAATCAATTACTTTCAATATGTATGTATCTTTATATTTAAAGTGTGCTTCTTGTAAACAACATATGGTTAGGTCTTGATTTTTTATTCATTCAGACAATCTCTGTCTTTTAATTGGTATTTTTAGACCACTGATGTTTAAAGTGATTATTGATGTACTTGGAATAACATCTACCATATTCAGTAGTGTTTTCTATTTGTTACCCTTGCCTTTATTCATAGTTTTGAATTCTACTTTTTCTTCCCTTTATGCTTTTAATTGAACAATTTATTTAATACCATTTTATCTCCTTTCTTAGCATATCAGTTATACTTTATTTTCCTATTTTTAAGAGGTTGTCCTAAAGTTAGCAATATAGATTTACAATTCTTTAATATCCACTGTCAAATGACACTATGCTGCTTTATGGTACTATGAGTACTTTATAGTAATAAAATAACCCCCATTACCAGAATTATTGTTGTCATTTATTTTATTTATACAAATAAATTGGTTACAAGTTTCCTCAAATTTTGTTTGTCTGAAGAAGTGTTTATTTCTCTTTCACTTTTGAAGCATAATTTCTTAGGACACAGAATTCTAGGTTGCTGGGAATTTTTTCTCCTAAAGCATTGAATATTTTACTTTATTCTCTTTTTGCTTGCATGGTTTCTGAGAAGTAATTGGATATGATTCTTATTTTTGCTCCTATTTAAGTAAGGTGTTTTGTTTCCTCTGGTTTCTTTCAAGGTCTTTTGTCTTTGATATTCTGAGTTTAAGTATAATATGGCTAGGTTGTTTTGTTTTCCCACTTACCCTGTTTGGTGTTCTCTGAGCTTCTTGGATCTGTGGTTTGGTGTCTGACTTTAATTTTGGGGGAATTTTCATCCATTATTGCTCCAAGTATTTCTTCTTTTCTCTCCTTTGTTGTCTTCTCTTTCTTCTCAGTTTGCATATGTTATACTTTTTATAGTTCTTCCACAGTTTTAAAATACTGTTTGGGTTCTTTTTTCAGCCATTTTTCTCTTTACTCTTTAGTGTTTGAAATTTTCATTGAGTATTCTCAAGTTCAGAAATTCTTTCCTCAGCTGTGTTCAGTCTAATAATAAACCTATCAAAGGCATTCTTCAATTGTATTTGTGTATTTTTGATCTCTAGCCTTTCTTTTTTATTTCCCTTGTTAGAACTTCTGCTGACATTGCTCATCTGTTGTGATGTGTTATCTCCTTTATGCATTAGAGCCCTTAGCATAATAATCGTAGTTGTTTGAAATTTCTGGTCTGATAATTCCATCATCTCTGCCACATGAGTTTGGTTCTTATGCTTGCTCTATCTCTTCAAACTATGTTTGTGATTTTTGGTATGCCTTGTAATTTTTTCCTGATAGCTGGACATGATGTACTGGGTAACACGAACTGTGCTAAATAGGCCTTTAGTAATGAGGTGGTAAGGTGTGAGAGGAGGGAAAGTGTCCTATAGTTGCCTGATTAGGTCTCAGTGTTTTAATGAGCTTATGCCTCTGAACTGTTAACCTCACACATGCTTCTCACTTCTCCCATGGATTCCTCCCATCCCTGGCCCCAGGTGGGACAGAATAACTAGATTGGACTGGAGTTGGGTATTTTTCTTCTTTTATGTGGAAAGCTAGAGAAGGCTAGAGTTGGGTACTTCCCTCCCCCAGTTTAGTTAGGCCCCCAAACAAAACAGTGGTCTAGGCTCTAGGAAAACAGCTTCTTCTGGGGGCAGGTCTTATCACTAGCAGAATACTTTGGTAAATTTCAAAATGATTACTTTTTTCTTCCCTTGCAGGAAGCATGAAGGGATTTTTAAATTATCTTATTTCTTTTTCATTTCTCTTCTCCTCTTTCACTGTCAAAACGTGGTTTAGCTCCAGGAGCTAAAGCTCACAAAAGTGTAGGGGTACTCCTTTAACTGGGTTTCCCTGGACTTTTTGACTCTCAACATAATCTATAGTGAGCCTCTAGTAATTTATTAATTACAGCTCAGGTTTTCTTACCCAGTGCTGGTCCCCATGGAGGCTTCAGCTTTTGGGTCTTTGCTCTGGTAAGTTGTGATTCTCTGTATTCACATATCTGTCTTTCCAATTTGGGGGCCAGTGATGTTCCCTGTGACCTTATTTCTCTGACAGATCTAAGAAGAGTTGTTGATTTTTCAGTTGGTTCAGCTTTTACTTGGTAGGAATGAGTGACAACTTCTAAGCTCTCTACCTACCAGACTGTAAATTGGAAGTTTGTCCTTAAAATGTCAATTCTAGTTTTTAAAACATTATTACTACCACATATCTTTTGAGAATAAGCTATCTACCTGTTCATTAGCTAAGTTACTTTGTATTGTTCAATCTATGTTTTAAATGTTAAATTTGAAGTCTTCTTTGTTTATCAAAATGCAGTGCTTGCTTCCAAATCTTACTTGTTTATTCCCAGGGTTTTTTTTTTCCTTTTCTTTAGATGTTTAAAATAGTCTGATAATTCTGATATTTACATTCTTTGAGGGTTATCTGTAACTATTTATGTGGTTTCTTTTATGATTTTTGACTCTAAACTGCTCATTTCCTTTGGAGCTTTATATATGGAAAGTTTTTGTTTTCCTGAATGGATGTTGCACATCCCTGGAGATGATTTTACTTTCTTCTACCAGTCATCAGGGAACACTGCAAACCTTACCATATTTTAAATTAAAATTTCTGCTCCAAGTTTTACTCCTGAACATGTGGGGAACATAAATTCAAGCAAAAATCCATGTGACACTGAGTTCATGGTTACAAATTCTCATGGGAGATTTTATTTTCTTTCATCCAGTTCTAAGTTTAAAATGGATAAATATTTTTGCTCTCCCTTCTTTATAATGGGTTCATTTTTCATTCATTCTTTCACTTAACGTAGGGCACTTTGGGGTACCAGATTTATCAAGCATATTTTATTAAACTACCCATGTCACGTTAAAAACTGGCTGAGGCAGGAGAATGGCGTAAACCCAGGAGGCGGAGCTTGCAGTGAGCTGAGATCCGGCCACTGAACTCCAGTCCGTCCGGGAGACAGAGCGAGACTCCGCCTCAAAAAAAAAAACAAAAAAAAAACACTTCTGTTCTTTCTAGCCCATGCAGTCCTAGGGGAACAGGAAACTTTAGTCTAACAAAATTTGGCAGAAGTTTTCAGAATAAAAGCTACATTTCACACACTTCATTTGCTTCTCAGCTTCTGTTTACATTTTATTTTAGCCCTCTGTGGTTTCTTCACTATCTCTACAGCTTAATGATGTATTCATATGTATTTAATTTTTCCCAACTTATATATATGTTTCTCATCAGGAGGATTATTTTGTAAAAGAATTATTTTTTTCTTTGTTTCAGCTAACAACATTTGTGTTATATATTTATTTTTCATACTTACCTCTACTTAGAGATAGTAAATTGCATTTTATGTTTATCCTGTTAAATCTATGTGTTCAATCATGTAAGTCAGAATGTTATATGTACTTTGTAAAATTGTGCTTCAAATAAGTTTAATCAGTGGTTTAATTCATCACCCATTAATTAATTTCATTACATTGTTTATGACCTGCTTATTTGGTATAGTGAATATTAATTGAAAACATTTACATCCATATTAAAACAGAATTACAATGTTCCTGGAAAGCCACTTTCCTGAGAAGAACTGCAACAGATTTTCATGATATCAAGAAGGCTTTATGTTCTTGTGAGAATGTTTGGCTGTAAGTTCCTATCACGATTCTACAAAGTAATTTTTATATGTCGCTGTAAAGATGTCATCTAATGTGCTGTACTGTGATGATGTTTATTTAGTTTGCCCTGTTATTCTCTTCTTTCTTATCCCTAAATAGAGTTTATTGCTGAAGTTATTTCTTTATGGAAATTTATGGTACACTTGCCAGTGCTTTGTTCTGTCAGGACGCTGGAGTGTAATTCAGTAAGTAATGTACCTATGAGCACACTCAAGGCCTCTTTGGAGCAATGCTATATCTGAGGGGATCTGATTTACAATCAAAGAGGCAGCCAGGCAGAATGTTGCCGGATGAAAAGTTCAAAACTCTAAATAATATATAAAATAAAAATAAAATAGAATGTATCTCATTGCATCTATTTATTAGAACTTTTTTTTTGAGTTAAATCTATCAAGAGTAAGCCTTCTTTTAATTTCTTAGAGAAAACTTACTAAATAAATCTAGGTGGTTATGAAAACTTTAAAATATATCATTATTTCTCTTAGAAAAGGTAAAAACAAATATACTTGGAAGATACATAAAATAAACTTTTCATAGGATTTGAAATAGAGATTTGGGAAGAAATATTTTGAAGATCCCTAGTTTTAAGAGTGTTTTCGCCATTAAACTATATATTCTAATTCTGAAAATAATCCTACAATTAAGGAGGATGGCTTAAGTAAAGAAAATATTATTTAGCTTTTATGGAATAATAAAAGAAACTTCCAAATTTCATCATATCTATAAAATACAAGTTCCTTATACTTTAATTTAGTGTATATTGTAGAAAATAAACTTTTCTAATAGTGCCTTAAAGGGCATTGTCTCTCAACATGGCAGTCACAATTCTCAAAAGTCTGAACATATCCTAGGCTATAGTGAATTTATTTTTAGAAATAAAGGCACCTTTAGGTGTTGAACTTTGGTCAAACAGAAAATTAGAAAAGAATGAAAAGAATTAGGATCAAAGCAATATTTCACATGTGTAGCTGCGGCTGATCAGTGTTTTATGAGCAATAAGGATTTTATCCAATGACAATGTAGACTAGTAGGTGTGAGTATATTTTTGTCATTTAAACCAGCTTGCCAGACTTTTGATATATGATATGATGACGAATTAGTGTGTGTTAACAGCTCCCTTTCCATGTATTCAACTTTGTAAGTGTCCCACAGTGAGAGAGAGGAAGGTGACAGGCTCTCATTTTTCAGAGATAGGTCTTACCTTGTAGCCTACGTTGAAGTTAAGCGGCACAATCATAGCTCACTGTAGCCTCTAACTCCTGGGCTTAAGTGATCCTCCTCCCTTAGCCTCTGAAGTAGCTGGGACTACAGGTGCATGACACCATACCCACTAATTATTACTTTTTATTTTTGTAGAAGCCAGGTCTCTCTATATTGCCCAGGCTGGTCTCAAACTGCTGGTCTCAAGCAATCTTGCCTTAGCCTTCCAAAGGGCTGGGATTACAAGTGTGAGTCACCACACCCAGCTGGCTCTCATAACCTGGGATTAAAACAGCAAAAGGCAAAAAAATGCACAAACAAAATGCCTAGATCTCCAAAAAGTATAAGAGTCACTGAGGAAGAAATAGCAGTCAAAAAAGGATGAGAACTACAGATCATGGATAGGTAGACTGGGGGGTTATGGTTTTTGTTGCAGTTATAAAATGATGGTTCATTGATATTCTCTGGTCACTATGAAAAAGCCCAAACCCTAGCAAAAAAAAGGAGCTGCCCAAAGAAAGAACCCAAGATATCCGCGGAGAGTTAACTTCAAGGATTCATCTGAATGTTATCAGTGCATGCATTAGAGAAAAGAGCCCCAGCCTAGTCAAAAAGCAAACAAACAAAAAACAAACCTGAAACAACTAAAAGGGTCAGTGCCTGGTACTCACACAGGCACGGGAATAATGCCTATTCACAACAGTTAGACCGAATAGTTCATAATCCACAGGGCATTGGATAGTCTATGCAGAGTATCTTATCTCAGTGGTAAGTAATAATTAACCCTACACTGAGGACCACTCCAGACCCACTAAAAATCATAAAACCAACACCTAAGAATATCAGACAGTTTCTCAGCAATTTAAAATGAATTTCAGAAAAAACCCTCAAGAATATTTATAAGAATTTTTAAAATTCAGTAACATCAAGGTAAAATTCATAATGTCTTGTATCCATTCAATGATGACCAGGCATGAAAAATGAAACCAGAAAACAAGACTGATATGAGGAGATTAATCAATTGACTCAGAATTTGTGTAGTTGTTAGAATTAGCAGACACCTACATTAAAACTTAATGTAAAACTTTTCATAGTTTCTAAAGTTACATTGAAACAATGAGATACCATTTCACACTGTTTTGAATGTCTAAAATTAAAAGGACTGATAATGCCATGTGTTGGGAAAAATGTGGAGGAAGAGTAATTCTCATCCTTTATTATTAGAGATACAAAATATCACAAAACCTAAAGATTTTATGATTGTTGATAATACTAAATATACACCTACCCTATGAGCCAGGAATTCCCACTTCTAGGTACTTATCTGAAAGAAATGAAATCACATTGCTGCAAAAAGTCTTGTGTAACAATTTACATGGTAGATGTGTTAATCATATTCAAAACCTGGAAACAGCTCAGATGCATCAGCAAGAAAAGGAATATGCAAACTGGATAAAATAGAAATGATGATACAGTAAAATGCAATGTTAAAGTGGAATAGAACTCACAGATTAAAAGGAGGAACTACTAATACAAACACAACGCAGATGATTATCACAGATATTATACTGACTGGAAGAAACAAGCAAAAATATAATGCGTGATTTGATTCTATAAAGTTCTATAACAGGCAAATAATGGAAAGCAGAACAGTAGTTGACTTGGGAGCGGGGGTGGGATTGACGTCACATGGGCATGATTTAACTTTCTAGGGTGATAGAAATGTTCTATAATTTCATACGGGTATGAGTTACATGTCCACAAACAACCATACATATTTTTGAAGACTACATACAAACAAAAGTATTTATTAAACACTTTACATTGGTGGTGTAAATGCCCCAATTAAAAGACATAGACTGGCAAATTGGATAAAGAGTCAAGACCCATTGGTGTGCTGTATTCAAGAGACCATCTTATGTGCAAAGACACACATAGGCTCAAAATAAAGAGAGTGAAGAAAATTATCAAGCAAATGGAAAGCAGAAAAAAGCAAGGGTTGCAATCCTAGTCTCTGACAAAACAGACTTTAAACGAACAAAGATTAAAAGAGACAAAGAAGGGATTACATAATGGTAATGGGATCAATTCAACAAGAAGAGCTAACTATTCTAAATATATATGCACCCAATACAGGAGCACCTAGATTCATAAAATAAGTTATTAGAAACCTACAAAGAGATTTAGACTCCCACACAATAATAGTGGGAGACTTTAACACACCACTCTCAAGATTAGACAGATCAATGAGATAGAAAATTAACAAGGATATTTAGGACTTGAATTCAGCTGTGGAACAAGTGGACCTAATAGATATCTACAGAACTCTCTACCTCCAAACAACAGAATATACTTTCTTCTCAGTTCTACATGGCACTTACTCTAAAATTGACCACATAGTTGGGAGTAAAACATTCCTCAGCAAATGCAGAAGAAATGAAGTCATAACAAACAGTCTCTCAGACCACAGTGCAATCAAATTAGAACTCAAGATTAAGAAACTCACTCAAAACCACACAACTACATGAAAATTAAACAACCTGCTCCTGAATGACTCCTGGGTAAATAATTAAATTAAGTCAGAAATCAAGAAGTTCTTTGAAACCAGCGAGAACAAAAAGACAATGTACCAGAATCTCTGGAATGCAGCTAAAGCAGTGTTAAGAGGGAAATTTATAGCACTAAAAGCCCACATCAGAAAGCTAGAAAGATCTCAAATTGACACCCTAATGTGACAATGAAAAGAACTAGAGAAGCAGGAGCAAACCAATCCAAAAGCTAGCAGAAGACAAGAAATAGCTAAGATCAGACTGGAGCTGAAGGAGACAGAGACAGAAAAAAACCCTTCAAAAATCAATCCAGCAGTTCGTTTTTTGAAAAAAATTAATAAAATAGATGGACTAGGTAGACTAACAAAGAAGAAAAGAGAGGAATTAAATAAACACAATGAAAAAATCACAGAAGGGATATCACCACTGACCACATAGAATTACAAACTACTGTCAGAGAATACTATAAACACCTCTATGCAAATAAACTAGAAAATTTAGAAGAAATGGATAAATTACTGGACATATACACCCTCCAAAGACTAACGAAGAAGACAAATCCCTGAATAGATCAACAACACGTTCTGCAATTGAGGCAGTAATAAATAGCCTACCAACATAAAAAAGCTCAGAACCAAATGGATTCACAGCTGAATTCTACTGGATGTACAAAGAGGAGCTGGTACCATTCCTTCATAAACTATTCCAAACAACTGAAAGGGAGAGACTCCTCCCTAACTCATTTTATGAGGCCAGCATCATCCTGATACCAAAACCTGGCAGAGACATAACAAAAAACAGGAAACTTCAGGCCAATATCCCTGATGAACATTGATGTGAAAATCCTCAATAAAATACTGGCAAATCAAATCCAGCAGCACTTGGAAAAGTTTATCCACCACGATCAAGTCAGCCTCATTTCTGGGATGCAAGTCTGGTTCAACATATGCAAATCAATAAACAAAATCCATCACAGAAACATAACCAATGACAAAACCTCATGATTATCTCGACAGATGCAGAAAAGACCTTTGATAAAATTCAACATTCCTTCATGTTAAAACTTTCAATAAACTAGGTATTGATGGAAGATATCTCAAAATAATAAGCAATATTTATGACAAACCTGCAGCTAATATACTGAATGGCCAAAAGCTGGAAGCATTCCTTTTGAAAACTGGCATAAGACAAGGATGTCCTCTCTCACCACTCCTATTCAACACAGTATTGAAATTTCTAGTCAGGGCAATCAAGGAAGAGAAATAAATAAAGGGTATTAAAAAAAAAAAGGAAGTCAAAATGTCTCTGTTTGCAGATGCCATGATCCTATATTTAGAAAACCCCATCATCTCAGCCCCAAACTCCTTAAAGTAAAGTCTTACTTTAGGTAAACTCCTTAGTAAAGTCTCAGGACACAAAATCAATATGCAAAATCACAAGCATTTCTATACACCAACAACAGACAAGCAAAGAGCCAAATCATGAATTAACTTCCATTTACAATTGCTACCAAGAGAATAAAATACCTAGGAATACAGTTAACAAGGGACATGAATGATCACTTTAAGAAGAACTACAAACCACTTCTCCAGGAAGTCAAAGAGGACACAAATAGAAAATATTCCTTGCTCATGGATAGGAAGAATCAATATCATGAAAATGGCCATGCTATACAAAGTAACTTACAGATTCATGGCTATTCCCATAAAACTAACATAGACATTCTTCACAGATTTAGAGGGAAAAAAAAAACTGCTTTAAACTTCATATGGAAACAAAAAAGAGTCCGCATAACCAAGATAATCCTAAGCAAAAAAAACAAAGCTGGAGGCATCACACTGTCTGCCTTCAAATTGTACTACAGGCTACAGTAACCAAAACAGCATGGTACTGGTACCAAAACAGACATAAAGATCAATGGAACAGAATAGAGACCTCAGAAGTAAGACCACACATCTACAACCATCTGTTCTTTGACAAATCTGACAAAACAAGCAATAGGGAAAGGATTTCCTATTTAATAAATGGTGCTGGGAAAACTGGCTGGCCGTATGCAGAAAATGGAAACTGGACCCCTTTGTTACACATTATACAAAATTAAGATGGATTAAAGACTGAAATGTAAAACCCAAAATTATAAAACTCTAGAAGAAAACCTAGGCAATACTATTCAGGAATAGCCATGGGCAAAGATTTTTTGATAAATTAACCAGAAGCAATTACAACAGAAGCTAAAATTGACAAATGGGATCTAATTAGAGAGCTTCTGCATAGCAAAAGAAACTATCATCAGCATGAAGAGGCAACCTACTGAATGGGAGAAAACTTTTGCAATCTAGCCATCTGACAAAGGTCTAATATCCAGAATTTACAAGGAATTTAAATTTACAAGAAAAAACAATTTACAAGAAAAAACAAACAACCCCATCAAAAGTGGGCAAAGGATATGAACAGACACTTCTCAAAAGAAGGCATTTATGCGGCCAACAGACATGAAAAGAAGCTCATCATCACGGTCATCAGAGAAATGCAAGTCAAAACCACAATGAGATACCATCTCATGCCAGTGAATGGCGATTATTAAAAGTCAAGAAACAACAGATGCTGGAGAGGCTGTGGAGAAGTAGGAATGCTTTTACACTGTGGTGGGAATGCAAATCAGTTCATTGTGGAAGACAGTGTGGAGATTCCTTAAGGATCTAGAACCAGAAATACCATTTGACCCAGCAATCCCATTATGGGTATATACCCAAGGAATATAAATCATTCTATTATAAAGACACACACACACATGTTTATTGCAGCAGTATTCACAATAGCAAAGACATGAAACCAACCCAAATGACCATCGTTGATAGACTGGATAAAGAAAATGTGGTACATATACACCATGGAATACTATGCAGCCATAAAAGGAATGAGATGATGTCTTTTGCAGGGTCGTAGATGAAACTGGAAGGCATCATCCTCAGCAAACTAACACAGGAACAGAACACCAAACACTGCATGTTCTCACTCGTNTGAAAGGGAGAGACTCCTCCCTAACTCATTTTATGAGGCCAGCATCATCCTGATACCAAAACCTGGCAGAGACATAACAAAAAACAGGAAACTTCAGGCCAATATCCCTGATGAACATTGATGTGAAAATCCTCAATAAAATACTGGCAAATCAAATCCAGCAGCACTTGGAAAAGTTTATCCACCACGATCAAGTCAGCCTCATTTCTGGGATGCAAGTCTGGTTCAACATATGCAAATCAATAAACAAAATCCATCACAGAAACATAACCAATGACAAAACCTCATGATTATCTCGACAGATGCAGAAAAGACCTTTGATAAAATTCAACATTCCTTCATGTTAAAAACTTTCAATAAACTAGGTATTGATGGAAGATATCTCAAAATAATAAGCAATATTTATGACAAACCTGCAGCTAATATACTGAATGGCCAAAAGCTGGAAGCATTCCTTTTGAAAACTGGCATAAGACAAGGATGTCCTCTCTCACCACTCCTATTCAACACAGTATTGAAATTTCTAGTCAGGGCAATCAAGGAAGAGAAATAAATAAAGGGTATTAAAAAAAAAAAAGGAAGTCAAAATGTCTCTGTTTGCAGATGCCATGATCCTATATTTAGAAAACCCCATCATCTCAGCCCCCAAACTCCTTAAAGTAAAGTCTTACTTTAGGTAAACTCCTTAGTAAAGTCTCAGGACACAAAATCAATATGCAAAAATCACAAGCATTTCTATACACCAACAACAGACAAGCAAAGAGCCAAATCATGAATTAACTTCCATTTACAATTGCTACCAAGAGAATAAAATACCTAGGAATACAGTTAACAAGGGACATGAATGATCACTTTAAGAAGAACTACAAACCACTTCTCCAGGAAGTCAAAGAGGACACAAATAGAAAAATATTCCTTGCTCATGGATAGGAAGAATCAATATCATGAAAATGGCCATGCTATACAAAGTAACTTACAGATTCATGGCTATTCCCATAAAACTAACATAGACATTCTTCACAGATTTAGAGGGAAAAAAAAAACTGCTTTAAACTTCATATGGAAACAAAAAAGAGTCCGCATAACCAAGATAATCCTAAGCAAAAAAAACAAAGCTGGAGGCATCACACTGTCTGCCTTCAAATTGTACTACAGGCTACAGTAACCAAAACAGCATGGTACTGGTACCAAAACAGACATAAAGATCAATGGAACAGAATAGAGACCTCAGAAGTAAGACCACACATCTACAACCATCTGTTCTTTGACAAATCTGACAAAAACAAGCAATAGGGAAAGGATTTCCTATTTAATAAATGGTGCTGGGAAAACTGGCTGGCCGTATGCAGAAAATGGAAACTGGACCCCTTTGTTACACATTATACAAAAATTAAGATGGATTAAAGACTGAAATGTAAAACCCAAAATTATAAAAACTCTAGAAGAAAACCTAGGCAATACTATTCAGGAATAGCCATGGGCAAAGATTTTTTGATAAATTAACCAGAAGCAATTACAACAGAAGCTAAAATTGACAAATGGGATCTAATTAGAGAGCTTCTGCATAGCAAAAGAAACTATCATCAGCATGAAGAGGCAACCTACTGAATGGGAGAAAACTTTTGCAATCTAGCCATCTGACAAAGGTCTAATATCCAGAATTTACAAGGAATTTAAATTTACAAGAAAAAACAATTTACAAGAAAAAACAAACAACCCCATCAAAAAGTGGGCAAAGGATATGAACAGACACTTCTCAAAAGAAGGCATTTATGCGGCCAACAGACATGAAAAGAAGCTCATCATCACGGTCATCAGAGAAATGCAAGTCAAAACCACAATGAGATACCATCTCATGCCAGTGAATGGCGATTATTAAAAAGTCAAGAAACAACAGATGCTGGAGAGGCTGTGGAGAAGTAGGAATGCTTTTACACTGTGGTGGGAATGCAAATCAGTTCATTGTGGAAGACAGTGTGGAGATTCCTTAAGGATCTAGAACCAGAAATACCATTTGACCCAGCAATCCCATTATGGGTATATACCCAAGGAATATAAATCATTCTATTATAAAGACACACACACACATGTTTATTGCAGCAGTATTCACAATAGCAAAGACATGAAACCAACCCAAATGACCATCGTTGATAGACTGGATAAAGAAAATGTGGTACATATACACCATGGAATACTATGCAGCCATAAAAAGGAATGAGATGATGTCTTTTGCAGGGTCGTAGATGAAACTGGAAGGCATCATCCTCAGCAAACTAACACAGGAACAGAACACCAAACACTGCATGTTCTCACTCGTAAGTGGGAATACTTGAACAATGAGAACATATGGACACAGGGAGGGGAACAACACATACAAGGGTCTGTTGGAGGTGGGGGGCGCAAGAGGAGGGAGAGCATCAGGACAAATAGCTAATGCATGTGGGGTTTAAAATCTACGTGATGAGTAGGTAGGTGCAGCAAGCCACCATGGCGCACATATACCTGTGTAACAAACCTGCATGTTCTGCACATGTATCCTGGAACTTAAAGTAAAAAACACAAAACAAACAAAAAAACACCGTACATTGGATAATATATGGGTATGGGAATAAAAAGTAATAAATAATTATGTAAAAAGTATAGTGGCCTTGCTCAGATAATCACTATATGCCCTGAAATTATGGCTATGAGCAACTCAACACTTTGTCTAAATCAATAAAGAAAAAATACAAGTGTTTTGGAGTTAGAGGGTTGTAAAAGTTCACCAAAGCACTTTGCTTTCATGCTGTGTAAATTACTGCAAGTTCATTAGGTATCTGAAAAACATGTCATGTGAACAATGCCTATCTTACCTTGAAAAGACAGAGCACTTTTTGTTTACACACACATATACAGTAGGTTCATTTGTTCATATTGGTGATAAGTTAGAGAAAATTAGCGAATAATTTTATTTAATATAGTGAATTGACATTTTAATTCTTAAAATGTTAGCAACCATTTTATAATTATATTTTAATATATTCTCATCTGTCAGTAATGTTTTGTAGAACTTTGCATTCAGTATTTTACATGTCTAAAATAGTAGTTCAAACCATTTTTCAATCTACCTATGTGTGGCCCTCTTCCCATCATGTACTCTAGAGATCCTCTTACCTTTTCCCAGGAGTATATCTGCCTCCTCTCTAACCAATATTAATAGAAACAGTGAGAAAAATATTAAAAGAAATAAGAATTCTGTAGTTCAGTGAGTCACTCTGTTGGTAGCACAACTATTTAGCTTTTCCAAATATTGGCTTGCTTATCTTCGCCAGCCTATTAACTTTTCCTGGTGATTTTCATAGCTTTGATTCTATCAGTTTGCCCACTTCCCGACACTTGTTCTGAGCATTAAGCACTCTACCTGGCTCTTAATTGATCTTCATTTAAAGCATTTATCTTACTGATAGAATTTCTAAGCCTGTACTTACTTTCATTTCTCCCCTAATTGTGTCAAGTAGATCTGAATTATCTTTTAAAAGGGATAAATGTAATATCATTGCGCTTCCTGATAGCTATTCCCACTGCACTCATTCTGCATCACTCCTTCTGGATGAATGAGCTCTATTTTATGACTTAAATATTAAAGAGGCCCTCTTCCTTTTGCTTCTGAAATGAACCAGGCAGCAAGATCTAGATCCACAAAATTGAAGATTTAAGAATTAATAGAACAAACACAATTTTTATCTTCTTCTTGCACAATCCCTGCCGCACTGAATGTATATTGCAATGTAAAGGACCCAGCTCCTACAGATTGTGATTTTTGTCCTGTAAAATACTGCCTCTAAGTCTGATATTATATTGGGAACACAGACTCCACTCATGTGCAATAACTTCAAAATATTTTTGACAGTTATTTTTTCTCTTCATTTTTTCCCCCTAAGATTTTATAACTACAAAATTACCCTTGGAAGTAGTTGGTCCAGAAACACTGAAGGTTTGTATGAACCTTCCACCCTGTCTCTTCTATCACATAGCAATGACTGCTAAACTGGAAAATTTAAAGAAGACATAAAGACTAAAATCCATGACAAACATCTCAGTGGACTAGTCTAAATGGAAGTGCAAAACAGTAAATGTGCACTGAAGTACAAAACCAACCGAGTTCTACATGACTGAATATACGCATAGATGGCCAGGAATTCAGCTCCTACAAAGAGAATTAGAACCAATGTGTATTGACTCTTGCCAAAAAGTAGAGACCATCTTGGCTATGAAAATAGTCCTGGTCACAGCTCCCACTAAAAAATGAAAACTTAAAAATAATGATAATTTTAAAAGCTGGGATCTACCTTTTAGGGTTGAGGAAAGTTGAAAGTTTTGCACTGAGTTACTTGAAATAATGGGAGAAAACTCAGACAACTGTGAAGCCCCCACAGGTAACTCAGGAACTGGATAGTTTGCCCGGTTAGGATTAGAGACTTGAGATGTCTTATGTAGCAATAAACTGAAGCTATCAGTGGCATACAAAGAAAACCCAAAGAAAGCAGAAAGGAAATAATAAGTACTAAAGGTAAAATCAGTAATTTAAAAAAGAATATATAACCCAATAGAATCAAAGATTAGTTCTCCAAAAAGACAAATAAATGGATGAACTTTGGCTTAAATAAAAATAATTAATACTAAATTATTAATGTATTATAGCGTATATGTTTGTATTGAAATATTAAATACAAAATTTAAAATGAATAAAGAGAAGAAACAAATTACTGATAGTAGAAATAAAAATGAGAACATAATCATAGATCCTACAGACATTAAAAAGGCAATACACGATGCCTAAAATTTACATGGAAAGGCAAGTGACATACCTAAGGCAATGTTAAAAAGGAAGAATAGAGTGGGAGCAAACATCCTGCTGGAATTGAGAAAATACCACAGAGCCGAAAACAGCATCAAGCGATACTGACAGAGGGATCAACACATAGATCAATGGAATAGCATAAAAAACACTTAATAAGTGTCCCACACAAATCTTGTCAAACTGATGGCTTTTTTTTGTTTTGCTCTTTTTTTTTTTTTTTTTTTTTTTTTTTTTTTTTTTTTTT
>NW_016804209.1:1230911-1243126 GCF_001698545.2 Rhinopithecus bieti | reverse complement strand
TAATAAAAATAAATAAATAAATAAAAAATAAATAAAATAACAATAAACATATCTTAAGAAATATACCTTATAACATTAACTTACAATGAATCATGGACTTATATGTAAAATGTAAAACTAAAACACTTTTAGAAGAGAGGAAAAAAGAGACTTTGAGGCTTGGGGCTAGGCAGTTTTTAGAGTTGACACCAAAAGCATGATTTAAAAAAGAAAAAAACTGATAAATTGGATATTATAAAAATTCAAGCTGTTTTGCTATAAAAGACCCTGGTAAGAGTATGAAAACCCAAGCTACATACTTGGAGAAAATATTTACAAACCGTATATCTGACAAGGGACCTATATCTATAACATATAAAGAACTCTGAAAATGTAAGAGTAATAAACAAAACAATCCAACTAGAAAATATACAAAAGACATGAACAGGCAGTTCCCCCAAAAAAGATATAAAGATGCCAAATAAGCACATGAAGATATTCCACATTACTAGCCACTAGGGAAATGGAAACCAAAATAATGAGATACCACTACAAACCTATTAGAATAGCTAAAATAACAAAAATTTAAAATAGTGATAACACCAAATGCTGGTGAAAATGTGGATAAACTAGATTACTTATAAATTGCTGGTAATCATATAAAATGGTACAGAATTCTAGAAAATAGTTTGGTAGTTTACTATAAGAATAAACATAAACTAATCCTAAAGACCTGCCAATTACACTCTTAGGCATATATCTCAGAGAAACCAAAAGTGACATTCACATAGAAACCTGCATGTAAATGTTCATAACAGCTTTATTGATAATAACTCAAAAACTGGAAACAATTCAGATGCCCTGTCATAGGTGAATGGTTATACAAATTGCGATACTTCCATACAACAGAGTATTACTTAGCATTAAAAGACACAAAATATTGATAACACTCAATAGCTTAGATGTATCTTTGAATGAAAATAGCCAATTTAAAAAGGTTACACACTGTATAATTCCATTTATGTAACTTTTGACATAAAATTATAAAGATAGAGCACAGATTAGTGGTCACCATGGTTAGAATTGGAAAGAGAGATAGGCATGGCTATAAAGAGGCAGCACAAAGAAGCTTTGTATCATGAAACAGTTTGCATCCCCCATTGTGGTGATGGTGACACCAATCTATGTGACAAAATTGCATAGAGCTACACACACACTCTCTTTCTCTCTCTCTCCCCCCGTCCCCCTCACTCTTGAATAAATGAGTGCGTGTAAAACTGGTAATATTCAAGTAATCTCTGTGGATTGTATCTATGTTAATTTCTGGTTTTAATATTGTGCTACAGATATGCAAGATTTTACCATTGGGAGAAACTGGCTGACAGTCAACGAGACTTCTATGTACACTTTTTTTTACAACTTCTTGTGAATCTATAATTATTTAAAGGAAAAATTTAACCGCCTCCCTTCCCCAAAAGACAGTCAACTGATTTTGAAAACATCAGTGAATACATTTGACAATCGACATAAAATGGACAAAGTTCTGAAAAAACTGAACTTTAAAATCATGCAAAAAAGCCAGTATAAGCCTGTGTTTTCTAAAATAAATTTAAGCTGTTACTTATAAACTTTCTCAAATGAAAACCATATGGCATCGCAAGAGAATTCTGTCAAACATATAAGCAACAACACATCTTCTAGGGAATAGAAAAGGAAAAAAAAAGTTTCCAAATTAATTTTTGAGGCTACTATAACCTGATACTGAAACTTATGTCGTTACAAGAAAGGAAAACTACAGATCAAAATCTCTTATGATTATAGATACAAAATCTAAAGGAATCTTAGAAAATTAATTCAGCAATATATATAAAAGTTTAATGCATCAAGACCAAGTGGGTTTTATTTTAGAAATTCAAAGTTGATTAAAAGAAAATGGAAAAGTATATAAGCATATCAACAGGTGGAGAAAAATATATTTGGAAAATTTGACAGTCATTCATAATAAAACTTCTTAGAAAGATAAATGAAGTAATCCTTCTAAAGAGTGGTTAAAAACAAACCTACAGCCAACTCCATACTTAGTGGTAAAATACTAACAGATTTCTCCCTAAGGCCAAGAATAGAATTAGAACATCTGTTATCATTTCTTCTATCCAATAATATATGGGATTTTCCAGCCAGTGATGGATAAGAAAACTTGTTAACGAATCAGGTATAAATATTAGAAAGCAAGAAATACAATCAGTTTACAAAACAGATAACACAATAGTGTATGTAGAAGAGTCAAACTGCTATACTGTTAAAGAATTTCCAAACTTAAAAGTATTGAGTGATTTTAGAAAGTAGGCTGAATGCATACTATATTTTATATGCCATCAATAAGCAAATAGAAAACAAAATATACAAATCATATCATGTGAGGAACATAAAATGCCAAATATCTATAAACAAAATGTTTGAGAGGTTGATATTGAAGACTACAAATAAATTGCTGTTGAGAGGCTGAAGAAGACCTCCTTAAATGGAACAATATACAATGTTCATGTTAAAGCTTTGCTTTATGTCATTTTCCTCCACAATGATTTATACATTCAATGCAACTGTATAAAAACACTTGTAGTCATATCTTGTGGAAACTGACAAACAGATTCAAAAATCATGAGGAAATACAAGAAATCAAGTGTATCTAAGGTGGCTTTCAGGAAGAACAAAGCTAGAAGACTGACCACGTCAGACATGAAGACATTAAAAACTGTAGGTATTAACATGCATGATACTGGAAAAAAATAAACAAATAGAATAAAGAGGCCAGAAACCAATATAAATAAATGTAGTCTCCTGTTTCATAGGTGGCAGTGATGAAAGACTGTCTTTTTGATAAACAAAGCTGAGTCAATTAGGTATCTATCTATATGCAGACAAAAAACAAACTTTCCCTGTATCTTTTTCAAAAATCGATTTCAGATCTGAATGTGAAAGATCAAACAATAAAACTTTTATAATAAAACATAGGTCTATGCCTATGCATTATGCAAATATTTCTTCAATTAGACAGAATATATTACTCATAAAAGAAAATGATAAATTTTTGTATTTATATTCACCAAAAGATAGCATTAAGAGAGGAAAAGCAAACTAAAAATTTGGAGGATGTATATGCAGTACATATATCTCACAAAGAATCTGCAAACAATATAACAACGATTTCTGCAAAGAAAACTACAGTCAATCTAAAAGAAAAGAGTAACATTTGAACAGGCACTTTACAAAAGATGATCTCCAAGTAGGCAACAGACATATGAGAAAGTATGCAATATCATTAGTCAGCATGGAAATGCAAATTAAAGTCAATATGAGGTATCAATATGTAACCACAAGAATGACTAAAATGAAATACCTAGGCAAGACCAAGTATTGTCAAGAATGCAGAGCAGGCCGGATGCAGTGGCTCACGCCTGTAATCCCATTACTTTGGGAGGCCAAGGCGGGTGGATCATGAGGTCAGGAGATCAAGACCAACCTGGCTAACATGATGAAACTCCGTCTCTACTAAAAATACAAAAAATTAGCCAGATGTGGTGGCGGGTGCCTGTAGTCCCAGCTACTTGGGAGGCTGAGGCAGGAGAATGGTGTGAACATGGGAGGTGGAGCTTGCAGTGAGCCGAGATTGAGCCACTGCACTCCAGCCTGGGCAACAGAGCGAGACTCCATCTCAAAAAAAAAAAAAAAAAAAGAATGCAGAGCAAAAGGAATTTTCATATACTGCTGGTGAGATACATAGTTATAGAAGAGAAAAACCTGCCAAAAATCAAAGTCAAAATAAAATATTGAAAGGAGAGGAGAAGGGTAGAAGAGAAAGAGAATGGGGGATATAGTTAAAACACATACAGAGAAACATACTTGAATTACAAATCTTCTTGTTAGAAGACAGTAGAACAATTTTGAAAACAAACAACAAAAACTTGTCAGCCCACCATTCTATAGCCAGAAAAATTATTTTTCAAAAGTGAAGGCAATGATATTTTGAGATGAACAAAAAGCTGAAATAATTTATTGAAAGCTATATATCACCTCCCCAGTTTACTCAAACTGAGGACTTGCAGCCATGAGAGCAGTGATTTGCATAATAAGATTTCCAGTGTATGGAACTGCATAGAGATAAAGAATATACTATTATTTTAAAACAATTTAGCACTGACCCTGCTGGCTTTGTGAGCCTACTCATTCCAAAATGGTGGACGCTAAGACTGTGGTAGGCTGGGTGCTGTGGCTCAGGCCTGTAATCCCAGCAGTTTGGGAGGCCGAGGCAGGAGGATCACTTAAGCCCAGGCATTTAAGACCAGCCTGGGCAACATAGCAAGACCTCATCTCTACAAATAATTGAAAAATTAGCCGGGCATGATGGCAATCACTTGTGGTCCCAGCTACTCAGGAGGCTGAGGTGGTAGGATCACTTGAGTCCAACGGGTCCAGGTTTTGGTAATCCACGATTGTGCCGCTGCACTCCAGCCTGGGTGCAAGAGTGAGACTCTGTCAAAAAAGAAAGAAAGAAACAAGAAAGAAAGAAGACTATGGATGGTATACAAAATTTTATGGATCTAGATTTATTGTCAATAAAAGAGGGCAAATATTGCTCGTGTTTTATCAAGTCTTATTTGAAAAGAAGTCAGTAAGATACTCCAGCCTGAGAGCTAGGATATATTTGTTACGTGCTGGTAATCTTTAAGGAAATGCATACATTTGTGTAGTAATATTAGAAAAAATAGTTTGATTATATGTGGTAGTAGAGCTTATATAAATTATAGAACATTGCATAAGTAGTAACTAAGCATTATCAAGAAGTATCTCAAAAAGTGCAATAAATTTGATACATGCTATGTATTTAGAAATAAGATGGAAGAAGCAGCCTCAGAGACAGAAAGGAGATAATTTTATGCAGATCTAGTTTAAGGTATGGTGATGATGAAAAGAGGCTAAAGTAAATCTAAGACTATAGAACTGTAGAGGTAAAAAATTATAACATCATAAACCTACATTTTCTTAATGTAGAAAGCATAATCACCACACACACACACAGTCTCTCTCTTTCTCTGTCTCTCTCTCCTTTTCCAAAGATGGTTAATAAAATAACGACTAGAACCAGAGTCTGTGAACTTATAATTAGCACATGTAACAAGGTGGGTTTCTAAGACATTGTGGTTAATCAGATATTGTGATATTGTGAAAAGCAGGATTCTGAGTCATAAAGTAATTTGGGAACTTTAATGAGAAATGCGAGTCTGAAAATATTCTTTGTCTTTGAACAGAGAAAGAATGTATATGCTGATCCATGATGTAAAATAAAAATTAAGTATCAGATTTACATCTGCACAATAAGATTTGAAGGGTTACTTGTAGATAAAAGTTACTTGTAGATATCCAGACTTCATAAGTTTCATGTGATCAGCTTTGAAATGCAACCATCTATCACTTTACTTACTGATATTCAGCAGAAAACAGTATCCAATGTAAGGTTTGTATGTGCTTGTTGGTTAAGTTTCTGTGTTTTATTGGTTAGACAAGAGAGTTTCAAATTAATGTATCTATTTCTTCTCCTTTTGGTTCCAAGGTAATTAACATATTGACTTAAGCAAATTATTTTTCTTTTCAAATGCAAAATAGCTGCATTTCATTCCTGATGATTTGGTTAACGTAAATAACCTGAAATAAGGTGACAAAACAAATTAAAAATAGAAATATGAAAATAAGAGCACCAAACAAAAAGCAGAATATTACCAGGAATTATAGGCCAATATTAATAAACTAGCTCAAAACAATTTTCATAATAACAAAAGTCAATTTTAATCAAAATATTACTCATGAAAAAAATCATAGTATTGAGGAAATAAACTATTACAAACTTAATAAATTATTAAGTGTGCTTTATTTTCTCATAATAAATTATTAGAATATAAGAAAAAAGGAACAGGAATGTAACTGGATATTAAACTTTAATGCAATACGTTTGATTTTTGTAGGATCAAAAAAGAAAATGAAAAGTTGAGAGTTATAATATTAAACTAAGTGTTCGACTTAATGGTATATGCCAATTTCAGTTTCTTACAAGAATTCACCTCTTTTAAAAGTCCATGAAATATATTTTAAAAAGTAATGACACATTCAAGAAGCCAATAAATCTAAAGAAGTGAATTTTCTTAATATGATACGTTGTCTGATTACAATAAAAGATCTGGAAATTAGCAACAGACTAAAATTACTTCTTTAATACCCTGTGGAAGTATGAAACATATTGAAAATAATTTCATGGTCAAAAAAGAAATTAATTTGCAGTTACACAGTATTTCTATTACAACATTTTGTATTAAAACATATAAACTATGACAAAGCCAACAACCAGAGGCAAATTATAAGTCATTGAATAACTTTCATTATTAAACAACATTAAACAAAATGAATAAAATAAATGAGCTAACACATTTAACTCTGGAAATTAGAACATGAACAAATGCCTTGAAACCACCAAACAAAACTTAATGGGATGAAGAAAAGTGTTTTGTAAAGATTCAAGAAGCAATTAAAGCACTATAAAAGAGAGAAAGTCAAGAATTGGTAAATATTATTGTCTTTCTTACTTTTTCACACAACATTAGGCATTTAAGATTTATTAAAATTTTAGGTTTTATATTATACCCATTCCATCTAACTTGAGTAAACAGCTACTGTATCTTCATAATTCTCTCTGTGATAGACATCTATCAATTGTCTTCTTAGCAAACAAGAATTTTATGAGGATCTTTGCGCATGCCTCATCATGGTCCTGCTGAAATTTCTTGGGCATATTCTGGGAACCATGATTTCTACTTTGTTCTTTATCTTCCTAAGTTCAGCCAGCTCATCTCTGGTGTAGGTATTTCTGCCTACATGCCCAGAAGCAGTACCTGAGGTTTGTACCTCTCATACCTCTCTGTCAATACTTGTCATTATTCAGCTTTCTTATGGTTACCAATCTTATGTGTACACATTGTATTAAAAGATAAACTTAGGTACATTGAAATTTTCAGGGGTTTATTTGAGCACTCAACTATTCACAGGCCTGGTAGTACCAAACCTCAAATGGTTTAGCACTCCATTGAGGAGGCTAGAATGGAAAATTTTATAAAGCGCAAAAGAAAATATACTTGATTGATACAAGTGCAAAGTTCCTAGTAAGAGATTAGTTTGTCAGCTTCTGATTGGTTAAGTGTAAATTCCATCTTACTGTTTGCATTGAGTTGGGCTTAGGTTTGCTTATAGAGGAACCCAACCCATTACAGCTTCATAGCCTGACAGCTGTATTTTTTGTAACAGGTGGCATATATTTGTTTAAGTTGCAGTGCTTCACTCTTCAATGGAGGTTGAACATACCTTTGTTTACTTGACACAATTTTATGTTTCCTGAAGAACCTATTCATATTTCCTTGTAGTGTCTTGTTTGTCTTTGGAATTCCGATTATTTGATTACCTGTGACCTCAGGTCCTTGATGGGTTCAAGAAAATTTTTTTTTTGCTGTTTTCCCAGCATAAAAGGAGGCAGTTTTGAAAGGATGGTGATGGTGAAAAATGCTGAGGCAGAGATTTGGGTTGATAAGATTTGAGAGATCCATAGAAGTAAGGAGTAGAACAGAGAATACTAGAGGATGGGAAGGGGAGAGGGAAGGGAGAGATTTGTTAAAGGGTATGAAATTACAGCTAGACAGGAGAAATAAGTTTCGATATTCTATACCACTGTAGGATGAATATAGTTAACAATAATATATTACATAGTTTCAAATAGCTGGAAGGAGAATATTGAATGTTCCCAACACAAGAAAATAATCATTGTTTGAAATGATGGATATGCTAATTACCCTGATTTGATCACTACACATTATATGTACTGAAACATCACTGTGTATCCCATCACTATGTACAATTATAATTTGTCAAGTAAAAAATTAAAACAATAACGTATTGAGAGATCATTGCTAGGAGAGTAGAAAGAATGAAAGTCGGGGAGAAAATTATAAGCCTGAAATTGAAAAGACTGTGGTCCAAAGGACAGAACAAGAGTCAAAATTAAAATACGTATACCTGGCTTCTTGTTATTTCTCTTGCTAAGACACTTCTCCAATTTGTAGGTCATAGTATGTAGTGGTAAAGAGCCTGGGCTTTGAAACCAGATAGCTGGGATTTGAATCATGACTCTCTTTCCTACCAGCTCTACTACCTTGGGCAAGTTTCTTCTCTATGCATTAGTTTGTCAACCTAAAACAGGGAAGTTAATATAACCTACTTCTCAGGATGACTGTAAAAATTAAATGAGCTCACACATAAAATGTCATTACATTTAAATACTTACAGGGTGTCGGCCACTCGTTTTATCTTCATAATCACTATATCTTACCTACATTTTTCTTTCACTAATGTAGAAAGTTAGAAAAGTAGCTTCCTCAGGGTAGCTCAATGCTAAACGACGGAGTCTAGACTGGAAACGTCATGCCTTTCATCTCTGGAAAGCTAGTTCCTCTCTGTGCAATTTTGCCCTGATCATTTTGTGGTTTTTTATATTTTTTAAATTGAGGGATTAGTTGAGTATATTCTGTATTCGTTTCTAGCAATCTAAACACGAAGTGAATTTGCAAAATTCATGGACTCTGTATTAATCAGTTTGGTCTGTTATAATAAAGTACCATAGAGTGTGTGGCTTACAAACCACAAAAATTTATTTCTCGCTGTTCTGGAGTCTGGATGTCTGAGATCAGGGTGCCAGCATGGTTGGGTTCTGGTGAGAGCTCCCTTCCCATTGCAGACTTCTACATTCTTGTATTCTCACGTGGTAGAAAGACAGCGACAGAGCTCTCTGGGGTTGCTTTCATCAAGGCACTAATTCTATTCATGAGGACTTTACCCTTATGACCTCATAACCTCCAATGTCTCCCGGTCTCACTGCCATCACATTGGAAGTTAGGATTTCAACATATGAATTTAAAGGGAGGAGAACAAATATTTAGTTCATAACAGGCTCACATTAGATTTAATTTTCTGTACTAATTCACTTTTATACTTCATATGCTTAACCATATCATTACAGAAAGTAAATAATTTTCTTTGGTTCAAAACCAGAGGAAAAACAGTTTAATGCTGTAATCATGACCCCAAAAGCTCCTATTTGAACCTAAAATCATCTTTCTATACCTTGGTCATATCCTACCTTCTTTAAGAAAAGGATTCAGTTAATATAAACTGTCACATTAAGAAAATGAACCCTATAGATTTTTAGCAGCATCCAATAATGAATATCCCTCACATAAATAACACATAATATGCCTTTTCATGTTGATGCTGAAAGCAGCTTTATTGGCTGCCTTTCTGTGAGACATACTTTTTTTACTCTGTACTTAAAAGTTTCCAAATAACAGTTTACTTGCAAAATTCCACTGTCAACAGACAGATTTTATATTCTTCATCATGCAAACATAAAATGGGTATATTTTGATTAAATAAAAAAGCTTACAACTCAGCATAAAGCTAAGTTAATTACAACTATGGCAGTGAATGTACATGGTTTATAATAGATATTCAAATGAACAGTTTAAAATTGATTAGGTTCAAAGTTTTCATTTCATCTGAATAATGTTCAGCCCCAGAACTCTCCTGTGGCAATACAGTGGAGTATTAGTGAATAAATCTTAAAGTAAAAAATCAACGTTAGTCATGTAAATACTATGTCATCACCAACCATTAAATCTTTTCTTGATATAATAACCTCAATTAGTCCTCATTTAAAGTACTCAAATTTAGCATTTGACCTTTTATACCTATAGACTGAAAAGCTACAGTTAAATAATCAAATATAGTAAAATGAGTTCAACCCCATTAAATCAATTTTTAAAAAGCAGCAGTAAATGCAAGTCTGATTACAGCTGTTAACTCACTGGGTACCACTATTTGAACAGTCATTCACCAGAAAAAGAAAAAAGAAATAATGAATAAAATGAATCAAAACACAGATCACAGTTTTCTAGGGTATTTTAAAAACCTGTTACATAGTTTATACTTTTTTTTTTTAATGTGATGAATGACCAGCTAAATTACACTCAAGAATGAGGCTAAGAGTATTTATTGTCATAGGCTCTTAAGAGACAAAGCTGCATATTTATGATAGAATGGGAATGAAAACAAAAAGGCTGGGAAAAGGAAAATCTAAAATGGGGGAACAAATCTCCCTCCCTACCAAATGGACAGAGGTGAAGGAAAGAAATCAACAAATTAGATGCAAATAATTTTAAAAAGTGAATAACAAATCCTAAGTGCCGGTTTATTGAAAGATTAATAAAATGAACACATTCATGGATTGACTAGTTGAGGAAAATAACAAGGGAGAAGACACAAATAAACAAAATGGAGAATTCATTCCTTGATTTAGGCAATTATTTATAAAGCACTTACACTGTGCTGAGCCCTCTTCAATATGATGGGTATGTCACAGGATAAAAAAATAATAGCCCAAACACCATGCTCCCAGGGAACTTTAATTAGAGTAGGCAGAGATGAATAAAGTTCAAAATAAACGGGAAACCAGGAAGTATGTCAGATGATGATGACTGCTATGGTGCAAAATAAAGGGGAAAGTGATAGTTGCAATTTTAAATAGGATGGTTCAAGAAGGCCACACTGAGGGAGGAATATCTGCGTCAACACTTGACTCGTGGGGAATGAGTGATGTGGACATCTGAGGAAAGACTCTTTCAGGAAGAGGAAAAAGCAGTGTAGAATGAATTAGGGGAAATTATGAGAGACAGAATTATAGATAAAAATAATAAAAGCATATTACAAACACTAGAAAAACAATAAAATTCAGTGATGTTTTAATGCAGAGTGATGATTAACTTAAAAAGACCTAACATGGTAGAATTTGAGGAACCAAGGTAGTCCAGTTAGAGAGTTGAGAAAGAGTAGGTTCTAGGAACTCCCAAATAGTTTTTTAGTTAGCTTTCATTTAGCGTGGGCTCTATATCCAGGACTATTAAGTGAAACCAAAACGTAAAAATAAAATATTCCTGGTGTGAGGCTATTAGGAGATTGGCATTAGGACAGTTCATATGCTTCAAAAATACAGGCTTAAATATGCTTTATTTTCACTGCCAGTGACAGGAGCATTATAAGATGATAGATTCAAAACTGTGAATTCAAGCAACCACAATACGAATTATATTTGAAAAGCTGGAGACAGGTTTTCTCAAATAGATGTGCCAGCTAAAAGTAGGGATTTAGACACTTTACATAGAACTTTGCAATTTATCTGTAAAGTTTACCAGTATTTAAATCTATTTTGTTTCTTTTGCAATATATTTTATTATTTTTATTTTACATATAACTTACATGATATGTAAGTATAATCGACATTTTCAGTTATAAATGTTGATGCTTGCATCTTATAGGAAATTCTGTGTGGGACTAAGTTCACGGCTTAGGCTATCAATGTTTGCTGTTGGCATACAGAAAACATGAATACCTAAAAATAGAAGCAACAGAAAACAAAATTAGAAAATGAAGTCACCAAATAAACCAAAATTTAAACAAGAATAAAAAATGTTTAGTAATTCAAGATTGTGCCTTCTGAGAAGGAATAGTTCTACTGAAAGAAGCTATTATTATTGAAGGTTCTGTAAACATACGCTTTATTCTTTTATATATTCTGATTTAAATCTATCTTAGAATTTGTAACATCAACAGGTATGAAGGCTGCTATCCCAAATACTTCATGAAAGATTTAGGTAATGTTCTGTCAAAGTTGGTACAGCCACAGTAAAGTCAGGTCATTTAAGAGCCTAATAAATACATTTTTAATAACGACTTGTCTCTTACAATAATGTATGCACCTGGCTGTTAGGTTTAATTTTAAATTCAAAGAAACGCTTTAAAAACTTGCCCCCTACTGCTGGCAGGGTGCGGTGGCTCACGCCTGTAATCCCAGCACTTTGGGAGGCTGAGGCGCCATCCTGGCTCACATGGTAAAACCCCGTCTCTACTGAAAACACAAAAAAATCAGCAGGGCGTGGTGGCGGGCGCCTGTAGTCCCAGCTACTCGGGAGGCTGAGGCAGGAGAATGGTGTGAACCCGAGAGGCGGAGTGAGCCGAGATTGCGCCACTGCACTCCGGCCTGGGCGACAGAGCCAGACTCCGTCTCAAAATAAAATTGGCCGGGCGCGGTGACT
>NW_016804209.1:1216761-1229450 GCF_001698545.2 Rhinopithecus bieti | reverse complement strand
TATAAAATCACTAAATACTTTTTGCTTTCTTGTTTCAAAGTTTCTAACTTTTATTAATGAAGACAAACTAATACAAAATAAAATAAGTTTAGGAGTGGAAAAAGTAAAGCCGGTTAGGGGAGAAGGTGCTTCTGGTGGTGTGATCTTTAGAGGGAGGAGGAGGCTCTTCCGTGAATGGAAGCAGGAAGCAGTTTAAGGAACAGAAATGCAAATGTAGGGGAAGGGAATGGGGTGGACCCACTCAAGGATGAGCTTTCTGGCCCTAAACGCCTATGGGGCATTCCCTGCTAGTTGAGAGGGTGCTTTGAAGATGATTCTCCCTCAAAATAAGCTAATGAAGTTTTGGATCCAGCAAATAACTAATTTCACAGAAGTACTTTCTAGCGTTAAACCTATCACCAGCCACCAGCCATCTTGATGCAAACTGGGAGAACATCTCTTGGTGCCACGAAGAATTGGGCAGTAAGGGCTTTAGGGTTTCTACACACTTCTTTCTTTGTCCACTGTATTGCCAGTAGACAAGTCTATTCGTCCAGAGTTAGAAGGTAAAAAGTATGTAATTCTTTCTGCCCATTTAGGGAGATTAGGATGCATTATTTATCACAGTAAATTTTTAACTGCCTGCAATGGATAGAATTAGAACAGCATATGAATATATTCAAAGTATGTGATTTTATAGTATTTATAAAGGATTTTTTTAATTTTGAATTTTAGTGGGTACATTGTTTTATATATTCATGGGGTACATGAGATACTTTGATACAAGCATGTGATGCATAATAATCACATTAGGGTAAATGAAGTATCCATCCCCTCAAGCATTTTTCTTTTGTGACAAACAATCCAATTACATTCTTTTAGTTATTTAAAAATGTACAATTAAATTATTATTGACTATAGTCACCCTGTTGTGCTATCAGATACTAGTTCTTAATCATTCTTTCTAATGATTTTTGTACCTATTAACCATCCCCACTTTCTCCCCCAACCCCACTACACTTCCCAGTCTCTGGTAACCATCCTTCTACTTAGTCTCTATCTTCATGGGTTCCATTGTTTTAATTTTTAGCTCCTACAAATAATTGAGAACATATAAAGCATTATTTTGATTCCAATATTTAAATAGATATTTTCCTTAAGTGCAGAAAAAGAAAAAGTGAAACTATTACCTTGATCCCGCATTCTCCAGCATATCAGTTACTGTGTACATTTTGATATAAATATATTTGATAAAATATATTTCTTCCAGTCTTCTAAATACACATTTTATTAATGATCTAAGGCTTAATTATGCTGCAGTAACAGAAAACTAAAAAAAGATCAACAATAGTTTCTTCCTCAGACTATATGTCTGAGACCTGCTGGTGCTCATCTCGATAAGATCTTCAGTCCAGAACCGAGGCAATGAGCAACTTCACGTGTGTCAGTGCGGGAGAGGAAAGAGGTAGAAGACAATGAGACAAGATTTACACCTGGTGCGTGGAAGCGGCTCGTGTAACTTCTGTTTACATTTCGCTGGTTAATTCAAGTCAAATGGTGGAACCTGGCATTAAAGAGGCAACCTAGTGTGTGGTCAAGCTAGAGTGAGGGGGGATGGATTCACAAATTAACAAATGTTTCCATGACTGGGGAGCAGCTCTTTCACGATTGAGAATTCAGCGCCAGTAGCAGCAGGGATCTTTCTGTGTAATGACGGGTCATCAAAGCCAGGTAGACCTTTGTAAGATTTTTTTACACTAACATTCATACAGCATCTTCATATTCTTTAGGAAAGTAGCAGAATAACAGAATTTTAAGGTCAACGAGAATGAGTACAATCGATTTGTTTGTACAATGTATTAATATCTAAAAATAACTTTGCCATATAAAATAATGTCAGTGTATTTTTTTCTTTTCATTACTGCATTTTAAATCAAAACATAAGCTAACATGGTGAAACCCTATCTCTACTAAAAATACAAAAGCCGGGCGTGGTGGCAGGTACCTGTAGTCCCAGCTACTTGGGAGGCTGAGGCAGGAGAATGGCAAGAACCTGAGAGGCAGAGGATGCAGTGAGCCGAGACAGGCCACTGCACTCCAGCCTGGGCGACAGAGCGAGACTCTGTCTCAAAAAAGAAAAACAAAACACATGAATTTGGCAGGTTAAGCAGTATAGGAAACAACTTGAATTTAGCAAAGAAACTTGTAGCCAATTCAAGTAAGCAAAACACTGTATCACAGCAATCTAGCCTAATTTATTCTCAGTGGTTCCTCTTATTGTCAAATATTATTCCATTCATTTCATGATAAATTGTACCTCTCTGGGTCAGAAAAAAAGCATTCAAATAGAAGTAATTTCAGCAATTTTCTGATGTCATACTGTTTTTTCTTCCACATTTTGAATTATTTTATTGGGATGCATACCCTTATGAGCTCAAGTCTTATCACCAAAGCAGGTTGCTAACTAATTGGAGTTTCATATTATGCTGTTGTCATCATCTTCTTGGATTTCATATCTTTAAGACAGTTTCTATTTGGCTAATGGCATTCTTTATCTCCTGTAGTTTAGGCTTACCTTAAGTGAACCAATATTGAATGTGTTATCTTATTTTCACTATTTCCAATAAAGACATGGCCTCAATCATAAATATATTAGGCTTCTTTTAGTGGAGATAGTACAAGTATAAATGTAGGAAGAGAAAACTATTTGACAGTGAATTTTGCATTTACAGGAAACTGAATCTTGTTTTGGTAGCCATTTCTCAGACAACTTTAGTATCACGTTATTTTTATATCCTAATTATTCAATTCACGTTTCCTTCGTTATAAAATCAGCAAAGAGATCTGTTTGTATTTATTTTCACATAGTAGGCCTTATAAAATTATGAATTTAGAAATTGCTGGATTGGAATTAATTTCACCTTATAAATCCCAACATATTCATTTAATAATATAATCAAGATAGTTATAGCATAGATGAAAAAATAGAAATTGAACTAGAACATTGAAACAGACTGCTAACTACAAGTTCTAATATTTTTGTTTCTGTTTTACATGTTCAAATTTTCATGCATGCATAAAATATTTTGTGGAATTTAAATAATTTCTTTAAAATGGAAATATATTGTGTTTAATGGCCACTAACTTGTTTTAAAACTGTGAATGAATCCAGGAAAAAAGGGCATAATTTAGTAGTTGCCTGAATTGTGCCTTCTACAGATGTTCTGAGTTTATTAAAATTAGTTATTATTAATTACTTCCATAAAATGTTAACATATCAAACTAAAACCAAATGATCGAAACTCAAAATGTTAGGTAGATAAAAACCATCATGGTTTTTTGCTCCTTCAGGGATTTCTAAGAACTTTCAGTCATTTGCAGAACTATTGTGAAACCAACAACTGGTTGTTGTTTTGAATCTCAAAAAGAAATTCGAATTTGGGGTTCTGACACGAAATGACATTGACCCAAAGGAATTCAAATAAGGAAATATTTGAAAAGTAAAAGAAGATGTATTCAATGGAATATCTTTTCTCTTTTGAAATATGTAATGCAGCTAACGATAGGTATAGTTGCGTTTCCTGACATTATTTTTGTGTTACAGATGAGAAGCCAGTTAAGAATGGTCTAGTCTGGATGTTAATTATGCCCAGAAAGCCACTGGCTTTGTTTTGAAGATAGCTGGGAATTTGGGATAGGGTTAGAGGGGTTATAATTGCGAAGGAAAGCCCTTGCTTGGGAATTCCTTTGACTTTTCTGACTTAGGTATCTAAATATTGCAAAACAATTAAAATAAGTGTAACTTGAACATTGGATTTAGGCATAGTAGGATTTTAGAGATGAGGAAAAGTTGTCCATATATGAATATCTGCCAACATTTCCTCCATCATCTCAGTATTAACTTTCTTTTCTGAGAAATGAATTCATTCATTCATTCCACAACCAGAAAGAAGGATGATTCATCAATTTTAGGTGGAGTAGAGAGCAAGGTTCAGGCGAATTTCCTTTGGTCAGGTGAGAAATTTCTAAACAGGGCCTCAAATTGGAACCTGTGTATGTTGCTGTGCAGGGAGGTGTAAGCGAGCTGGGTGGTCGTTCTGGGAAAGTCAGATCTTTTGTTGCAGCACAATTTATAGCCCTGACTTTGGGATATGTGTAATAATTTTGCAAGTATTTTCAGTCTCTTGGGCACAGTGGCTCTAAATGAAAGTGTGAAGAAGGTAGTTACATCAGCATATTCCCACCTGCTTTAAAATATTTTCTCCTTTCCCCACTTTGGCAAATGGCCTAAAGGTGCTGCTAGCTTCCATGTCCCACCTGGTATCCTAAAACTTTTCACCAGCTCTCTTTGATGTATGTTCCTCAGTGTCTTCTGAAGCCTGCTTTAAATCCAGGTATTCAGTACTAATTCATTGACTATGGTATGGTCAATACCATACCAAGAATCTGATAAAATAATACACAATTATATACCAGTAGGTAAAAATATCTTTCTTTCTATGGTTTCTTGCATTTTAATGAAGAGCAATCGTGATTAACTTTAAAAGACTTACTGTGGTGGAATTTGAGGAACAAGGGTAGTGCAGTTAGAGAGATGGTTGGAAAAGAGTAGGTTCTAGGAACTCCCAAATAGTTGTTTAGTTAGCTTTCATTTAATATGGGCTCTATATCTGGGAAAATAAGAGAAACCAAAATGTAAAAATAAAATATTCCTGTCATGAGGACATTAGGAGATTGGTATTAGGACAGTTAACATGCTTCAGAAATACAAGCTTAAATATGCTTTGATTTATTTTCACGACCAATGCCAGCAGCATTATGTGATGATTGCCTCAAAATTGCGAATTCAAGCAACCACAATGCAAATTATATTTGAAGAGCTGGATACAGGTTTCCTCAAATAGATGTCCCAGCTTAAAGTAGGGATTTAGAGACTTTACTAGAACTTTGCAATTTATCTGTAGTTTAAGGTTTAACAGTATTTAAATCTATTTATTCTTTTGTAACATATTTTATTGTTATTTTTATCAAATTCAACTTTTATTTTATATGGGGGTACATGTTTAGCTTTCTTACATAGATACATTATACCCAGGTAGTGAGCATAATACCCAAATAGTTTTATCAACCCATGTCCCCCTCTCTCCCCTACCTCTCTGGTAATCTGCTGTGTCTATTGTTCCTAAGTTTCTGTTCGTGTATGCTCAATGTTTAGCCCCCACTTATAAGTGAAAACATGCCATATTTGGGTTTCTGTTTCTGTGATAATTCAGTTATGATTATGACCTCCAGCTCCATTCATGTTGCTGCAGAGGACAGGATTTCATTCTTTTCTATGGCTATGTTGTAGTCCATAGTGTATATATACTACATTTAAAAAATTCAGTCCACCATTGATGGGTATCTAGGTTGATTCCATGTCTTTGCTACTGTGATTAGCACAGAGATGAACAGACGAGTGCCTGTGTCTTTTGGTATAATAATTTATTTTCATTTGGGGTTATACAAAACAATGGGATTACTGGGTCAAATGGTAGCTCACTTTATACAGATATTAACTCAAGATGGGTTTAAGATTTAAATGTAAGACCTCAAACTCAAACTTCTAGAAGAAAGCCTCGGAAATACCCTTCTCAACATTGGCCTTGGCAACGAAATTTTGGCTAAGTCCACAGGAGCAATTGCAACAAAACCAAAAATTGACAACTAAGACCTAAAGAGCTTCTACACAGCAAAAGAAACAAAGTATTGATAAACAGACAACCTACAGCATGGGGAAAAATATTTACAAACTCTGCATATAGCAAAGTCCTAATATCCAGAATCTATAAGGAACTCAATTCAACAAGCAAGAAACAAATAATTCCATTAAAAAAATAGGCAAAGAACATGGACACACACTTCTCAAAAGAAGACACACAATTGGCCAACAGACATGAAAACATACTCATCATCACTAATCATCAGAGAAATACAAATCAAAACCACAGTGAGATACTGTCTCACACCAGTCAGAATGTCTGTTATTAAAAAGTTAAAAAAAAAAAAAAGATGCTGGTAAGGGTGTTGAGAAAAGGGAATGGTGAGCCACTGGGGGTGGCTATGTAAATCAGTTCAGCCACTGTGGAAAGCAGTTTGAAGATGTCTCAAATTTGTTTTTCATTCTTTATTAAAGCAAAGATAATTTTAAGTCAAGTTTTAAGTCAAAATTTAAAGTAATTTAAACTTTAAACTGTAAAACTTTTCTTCAATTTATTCTACACTTTAAAATTGTCTGTCTAGTCCATTCACTTGAGACCATATTGTTAAAGGAATTAACAGTTAAATATTCCAGCAGGGTAGTCACATGTAGAATTAGATGTTTGAGGTTTCTTCCAGAATTTGGATCTTATGTATCTCAGAAGACTATTCAATAGTCTACTTTGATTCTGTTACACCAATGTTGTCTTCTGTTTCCTGTTCATAAACCCGCTTGGAGGAGAGTTTCCAGTTTATGCCAAGACTGCAAATTAGCACAAGCTGCTGCTGCTCTCCAGCAAATCAACCCAAGGGAAACTGTGGGGGAGAAGGAAAACTCGATGCAGACTCATAAAAATGTGAGAAATCCTTAGAAAAGAAAGATGGCTACATTGAACTGGTATGTGGCAAGGCAAGTAGGTGCCTGTAGCTGACAGAAAAGGGCTTTTGGCTCAGCCGTTAAAGCATAAATTAGAAAAGAGCAGTTGAAACAGTGTCTTGGCTTCCCCCTTGCCTTCTTGTTTGTTGCGGGATTTGGCAATGGTTGCCCAAATCTTTGAAGGCCAATACTTCCAGTGGCCCATCCTTCTGCTGGAGGTGCCAATAGGGATAAAATCAAGGCAATGCAAAATCCCTGACAGGGTGGAGAATTGAGGAAAACTAATGGATGAGGACTCACCAGCCTTGGCTTTTTCTCTTTCATTCAGTTTCCTCCAAACTTCCAGGGCTGATGGATGACAATTTAAGCAGTCTTCCTTTTCCTTGCTGTTTGAAGGTAGCAAGTTTGAGTTGAAAAGTTACTTGGTGCGGTGAAACCAAATAGGAGTGGTTAATTCTGGTTTGTGGTAACTTGAGTTCTTCACCTGAAAGCCCATCCCTTCATAAACATTGGATCTCTAAGGATTGACCTAGGTTCCTTCTTCTGCCCTTCCCTAGTTCATATTAACAGGCAACATATCTATCTCATCAGGGATAAGCCAAATTAATACTATTATTAAATGCCAAAATACTAAGTTATAATTTATTTAAATTAAAAATTTCAGGAATATATCTTCCTTAAATTAAAAACTGTAATTTAGATAACATATCAGCAGATGTATTAAAATTGAAGAGTCAGAATTTGAAATAGACAACATATGCAACAAGATACAGGGGAAGATATTATCAATAGGAAACAAAAATAAGATATAGTGAAAAATAATCAAATAGAAACACTAGATGCAAAGAAGTTAACAGTTGAATAAAAAATATAATAGATAGATTGCATATGAGAATGAGTATAGCTGAAGAAAGAATCCATCAGTTGTAAGGTGGGATACCAGTACATTCTTAGAAGGAAACAAATATGATTGAACAGCTGAGAAATATCCACAGAAGTGCAAATATCCAGATATAGAAGTTCTAGACAGAAAATAATAATAAGGGTAATGTCTAAGAATTAAAATTCAAAAGTCCATAAAATTAAAATATCCCTTACAGTGTAAAACAAAAACAAAGCCTTGGGCTTTTTGCAATGGCTTGGTGAAGTGATCTACAGGTGGTATGCAAACTTCTTAGAGTCACCAGATATGGAACTAGATGTCCAGTAATCCCTGTGTGGCATACAGAAGATGCTCTGAAAGCAGGGTAGGGGTACATTTGCTAATGGGAAAATGTGACTGGAGACAACTTTGGTGGTATACAATAAATATAAACTATCTTGAAGTAATGAGAGATTGTTGTTCTGATTAAGGAAATGGTTGAAGTAGATATTTTGGTTCCCCTAACTTTCTTTTCCAAAGTCTTGTCTGGTCAGTACATAAGACAGATGGACCCTCGAGGTGAACACTATCAAGGATTAAACAAGTTGGTATTTCTGATTACCTTCATTGTAACTGGTATTGTACAAACTATAAAGGAAGTACCTCAGATCATGGGGGATGGTATGCTATTGTTAAGAAAACTTTCTAGACAAATTAAATTTCATAGACTTTAATTGAGCAGAGAGTGATTTACAAATTGGACAGCACTCAGAACCAGGGGAGGTTCAGGGAACTTCGTCCAGCCACGTGGCAAGTAGTTTTTATAGAGAGGGAAAGGAGGTAACATACAGAAGCAGATTTATTGGTTACAGTTGAGTGTTTGCCTAATTTGCATGCTGTGATGAGGCATTGGCCCTATATGGACATGATCTGATATGCTGGCAGCCTGTGCTTGTCTGGAGCTCAGTGGCTGTGATTGGCTGAGACTCAGCTATCTGTTATAAAAATAAACTCTTACTCAGGTTGCAGTTCATTCCTTAGGGACTCAATGTATGAAGGTTCTTCAGGCCAAAATTAATTTAATTTAGCACTATTATAGCCATTCCAATTTGGGAATCCAGCCAGTCACAATTTGCATTCTTATAGAAAGTGAATCAGTATTTATTTCATGCATTGATATGGGGATTTTAAAATGTAGTAGCCTTTTGTCATATTCTCCTGAAGGATTTGGAGTTAAAAATCACTAATAGAAAGTCAGTTTGCTGCACCGACAGTATGAGAATTGCCTCTTCAGAGAAAGATCAGGTTGAGCTAAAGATGAGAGGCACCTATATGAAAAACAGAGGCTGGCTGATAAATCCTGCTAAAATTTAAGGTCCAGTCCAACCATGAAATTCTGAGGAATTTATATAGACTGGAGAAACCAGAGATAGTTATTCTACTTTGAGAAATAAATTACTGGTTCTCCTATATGCTGAAAATAGGCAAGAAACTTAGAGACTAGCAGGGATTTTGGGGTTTTGGTTGAATGAACCATAATGTCACTAAAACTAAATCTGAATTCGAGTGGGGCTTTTGGAGAAACAAGTGTTAAAGATATACCAAGAGTGTTGGCACAGACATTTTCACTGGACACTTATGATCCATCTACTCAGATAATATTTGAAGTTGTTGTAACCAGTACATATGCAGATTGCAGGAATTTGTAGAAATTGAATAGTTCAGCGAGTTCTCTTGAAGTTTGGCTGAAACTGCTGAGTTGTTTAGCATATACCACTTAAGAGAGAAAAGTGAGATTGTTACTGAGGGTTGGTTCAAACCACTGCCATTACTGAAGGGTATCAGAAAATTCTGAGGACAGAAATACTGATTGTGCCATCGGTGATATCAGGGAGACCTTCAAATAGGAAGAGTGCTGCATAGCAAAGCTTGTTCACAAAGTAGAGACAGTATATTAGAAAGATGCTAAGAGGATAACTTCAGGGGAGCCTACTGTTTATATTAGCAGTTGCTTCACTGACTATAGAACCAAAAATAGAGCCCACTAAGGATACTGTGTAGTTTGGGTCTTATGATTCTCTCCCACTCATGGGAAAGGTGGCTTTTTACTCCACTGAAAGGATCCTATGAGTGAGAATACAAAGTAAGGGCCACAGGGCTGTTGTGTAAAGCCTTGAAGAAGCAAGCAAGTTCGGGTTTGCACAAGGGCAATAGCAGTGGAATTAGCAGAGGAAGTATTGTTAGACGTTCACAGGGGAGTGTTGGATACTTACAGACTATTGTACTTTAACCGGAGGTCCTGCTGTATGATCTGGCAAATGGGTCCTAAATGAATGAACAGTGAAGCACACATCTGCATGGTTTCTTGTGTGGACGTATCTGGAAGCTTACAGGAAAAATTAAAGTGATTGTCTTTAATGCCTGTCCACAATAACAACACAAATCCCGGGTCTTCTGACTTCTGCCTAAGAATGTAGACATCTAGAAGGAGTACCCATCTGCCTTATAGCAAGAAAAAGATAGATGGTGCTCAAAATCCTAATTTGTCTGGAACCTATTGGAGAGCTAATGTTGCAGGACAACAAGTTGCCTGGAATCCGAGGAAAGACAGGTGCCTCTGCGGACAGATAGAGAACAAGCATGGATTCATCTGTGTATGAGCACAAGAGGAAGGGAAGACCACCATACAAGTGAATAAAAAGAATTCACAGTGACTTTTAATTAATTTTCAAAGACTGCTTGTCTGATACTGTAAGAGTATGGAACCTGTGAAGTCAGCCAGTTGCAGGCTTTTCTCCACAGACCTCAGGGTGTGCTGATGAAAAAAGTTTGTTGGCAGGGCAGGTACTGATATAGAGTACTTTGGAGATGCAGCCTGAAGAAGAGGTACATCCATCACTGTGGGAAACACAGGAACCCCTCTTTGGTTTTTTCTCACATAAGGAAAAAAAGACTTATAAGATGCTAGGGAATAGCAGAAAGCTCTTGGCCCAGTACAAGGAGAAGATGTCTTCGTTGTAGGTAGGGGAAGGAGGAAAAAAAAAAAGAAAAAAAAAAAAAAAGGAAATGCTTTATCCATAGGTAGGAGCAAGAAATGTGCTCAGAAGAACCCAGACCATTAAAGTTCTCCTTCCACTGAGCGTGGAACGAGACCACTGAGAAAAATCCATATTCTGAGACTCAGGGAGACAATGACTGCTTAAACTGAGGCTGAATCAGGATAGCAGAGAACCTCGTCCACAACCATAACACCTTAACCTCCAAGACAGAAGCAACAGATTAACACTGGAGAGGACTAGAGAGTTTCCCTTTGAGGGGCTGTTGCACAGGGAAGCCCTAATGAGTGGAGCAGAAACATTGTGAAAACCCACCAGCAAACTATCTCCAACCTAAGAACAAACAGGAATTTAAAGACAGTGGTGAACAAAACTAAATATTGCAACAACAAAATCCAAACCGGGCTCAACTCTTGAGTTAAATTTGCTCAATTTCCCACAATAATAACCTAGTAGAAGAAAATGACATTTACTTATTGCATAAATACTACTTTTATCAGTCTCTACCACTCTGAATGCTATGTCTGGATATCATTTTAAAAAATTAACAGACACAAAAATCCAGTTAAAAACAAAAGAAAACCACACTTACTGACAAGAAACAAAGCAATCAACTGAACAAGACTTAGACATGATCCAGATGTTGTAACAATCAGATAGGTAATTGAAAATAACTGTGGTTAATAGGTTAAGGAGGCCGAGCACGGTGGCTCAAGCCTGTAATCCCAGCACTTTGGGAGGTCGAGGCGGGCGGATCATGAGGTCAGGAGATCGAGACCATCCTGGCTAACGTGGTAGAACCCCGTCTCTACTAAACAAAATACAAAACATTAGCCAGGGGTAGAGGCGGGCGCCTGTAGTCCCAGCTACTCTGGAGGCTGAGGCAGCAGAATGGCGGGAACCCAGGAGGCGGAGCTTGCAGTGAGCTGAGATCCAGCCACTGCACTTCAGCCTGGGCAACAGAGCGAGACTCCATCTCAAAAAACAAAAGAAACCACCACCACCAAAAACAAAAAGAAAGTGCCAGAAATGAGAACTTTGATAAGAAATATGCAGAATGCCTTTGGTGGGCTCACCGGCAGACTTGACACAGCTAAGGAAAGTGATAGAGGAAGTGAAAGTGAGTTAATAGTAATTACCTAAAGTGTCAAAGGGGAAACGAAACACACATGAGCCATAAGAAAATATCATAATGTGATATATGTGTCCTTGAAATCCTAGAGAAAACAGAGAAAGAATGTGAGGCAGGACAAATATTTGAAGAGGTAGTGGTTATGAAACTTTAAAAAATAATTTATCAAACTACAGATCCAATAACTTCAGAGAACCCAGAGTAATTGATTGGATAGCAATTGATTGACTAGAAATCAATAAGGAATTGGCAGATGTAAATAATATTATCAAAGCCTTCACCAACCAAATCGACTTTTATTGAACACTAAATATAAGCAGAATATACACAATTTTCAAGTGCATGTGGAACATATTGTATAGTCTATATATCATGGTTCTGGCCATAATTCAGATCTCAATACATTTAAAAAAAATGTACATAGTATATTCTTTGATCATAATGGAATTAAAATAGAAATCACAAACAGATATCTGAAATAATTACCAGATATTTTTCACTGATGAAAAAACATCTAAATATTACTTTAAATGGCAAAAAACACAATTATTTTTGTACCAACCTAATAACTTACAGGTCAAAGAGAAAATCAGAGGGGACATCTGAAAAATACTTTGAACTGAATAAAAGAAAATAATTTCTCTATCTTGCAAAATTTGTGGGATGCAAATAAAGCAAAATTTAAAGAGAAATGTGTAGCATTTCATGTTTATATGAAAAAATTTTTAAATCAGTGATTTAAAATTTCTCCTTAAGAAACTTGAAAAAAAGTAAATTAAAACCAAAGTAGGGCGGAGCAAGATGGCCGAATAGGAACAGCTCCAGTCTCCAACTCCCAGCGCGAGCGACACAGAAGACAAGTGATTTCTGCATTTTCAACTGAGGTACTGGGGTCATCTCACTAGGAAGTACCCGACAATTGCTGCTGGTTAGCTGCTGCAGCCCAACCAGCGAGAGCTGAAGCAGGGTGAGGCATCCCCTCACCTGGGAAGCACAAGGGGGAAGGGAATCCCTTTTCCTAGCCAGGGGAACTGAGACACACAA